>NC_091386.1:2296747-2426747 GCF_038502225.1 Cherax quadricarinatus
CAGTTGTCCTCCAGACTTCGTGGTGGGAGGATGTGTCACCTCGGCTCCTCATTTATGGTATTTGTTTTCTTATTTATCGTTCTAATTTACATTTCTTTGGCAGGGATGTGTATGTTCCTCGGCGTATATGCGCTGGTAGTTTATATTAATCAGTATTTAATGTATTATTGACAGGCCACCAAAATTTTTTTTAGTGATAAAATAAATTAAAAATTATGAAAAAACAATATTTTCTTACCAAAAAAAAAAATAGTACATAATTCTGGCAACATGTTAATGGCATCGTCTTGTTTCTATCATATTTGTAAATATGTTTTTCCAGAAATGTAATTTTTTTTTGCTCCTGCGGTCAGCAATTAGTTTTTTTTTTTACTCTAAAAATTACGATTTTTATAAACTGTTCCTCGGGCGGGGATAGAACCCGCGATCCGTGGTGCAGTTCCTTTGCAATCGCGCCGTTACAATTTCACGTCATTACGATTTCGTGAGTCGGGTCGTGATTTTTATGGTTTAATTTTAAACATAAATCCTGTGCGGACTAGAGTGAAAAAGAACGGTGAGATTATACCTGGGCATCCCGCAGGTTGTTAATGAGGACGGAGGTGTGCAACACGCTTACGTTTGGCGCGCCGTAACCATGGAGTTTTACATGAAATGTAATTAAGAATAACTCGGAAATAAGTTACTGGCATTGTTTTCCCTCCCGCACGAAGAGTATTTATAGGAGCATCGTGATTTTTTCACATGTTATTGAGGGATGATGCTTCTATTAAATTACATTGAGAGTTTGCAATATGCTTTACCATTTCGTTTATTAAATTTTTTCTCCCAAAACAGTCCTTAAAAAAAATACATTTCAACATATTGTATAATACAATCTATTAACATTTTGCTCAAATGTCCTTGTAATTAGATTACCTAACTTGTTACCTTTGAACTGATGTCGACTAGAACATTGTAAATCTTACCTAGTTTGTAGGAGGACTGACGTGACCTTTATAAAATATGGCACTAGTTATTTTCTTCTAATTGTAAGGAAAAATGGCGACTAAAAGCACAGTATCTACTTTTCAAATGCTGCTTAATTCTCTGTAAAAATTCCATTCAAATTGGACCAAAAGAAAAAAAAGGCAATTTGGCGCGTCGCCCCCTTAATGACCTGCGTGTAGTAGATACATTAAACCCCATTAACCAACCAACCTTCTGTACACAATACCCTTATTGCTAAACTAATATTATAATTAGGGGAGTGCTAAACCCGTAGGGATTGTACAGTGCCTGTGGGGGGGGGGGGGTTGGAAGGTATTCAGGCCTAATTCTGGGAACTGAAGTGCAGATCCAATTCCCTAGATCAAGAGCTCCTCACCAGCATCAAGGAGCCTCCCTTGAGGGGATTTGATGAATGTAACAAGGGGAAATTTTCTGGGTCTTCACCTCGACAACAAATTGTAATTCAACACCCATTTCCAACACAACAGAAATATCTAAAACGGCTGATATCATCTTGGAGATTCATTATTATGTACCTCAAACAGCACTATTTACATTACACTATTTACATTACACTGATCTACCCATAGTCTCAACTGTGCTATTTGTGTCTGGGGATGCACAACAGTAACTCACCTAAAGCCAGTAATGACCCAACAAAAAGCCGTACCAAGACTCACGAAATCTAGGCCAATGCGTTAACCACTGGCCCAGTGGCTAACACATTGGTCTGGAGTTTTAGGACTCGCTAGCCACGAGTTCAATCCCCATCCGTAACATGGTTTAAAAAGCTGCAGTACCAATGATCACACAGTCCACTACTAGACCCCCCCCCACTCTTCAGTGACCTAAACCTACTCATTATACAAAACATTTATACTACTGTGCAACCTACATTTGCAAAGCAAGAAATTCCAATATAAATCCCAACCTGAAGCACTTTCTTGACAGTTGCAACAGAACCCACAGACATAATACTAGGCACAAAAATCTCTGACATTCCCAGTGTCCAGCTAAATCTCTCTAAAAATTCAGTATACATAAAAAGGCCCAAAATCTGGAAAAAACTGCTGGAAATCTCCAGATCCATTGTCTCAGCCATCATTTTCAAAATTACTTTTAAAAAATGCCTTCTCTCCCTAACACCCCCCCCCTCCCCTCGTCAAGGGAGGTTCTATGACGCTGGTGAGGGGCTCTTGATCTAGGGAATTGGATCTGTGCTCCAGTTCCTTGAATTGAGCCTGAATACCTTCCATCCCCCCCACATATGCTGTATAATCCTATGGGTTTAGTGCCCCCCCCATAATTATAATCCCTAACATATCCCAACACCAACTAAATGTGTAAAAAGTACATAACCACAGTTTCAGTGTCACGAGCATATGTAAAACAATATAATCTTATTATGAATTATTATTATGTGAGTAAATTACCTGCATGATGTTTACAGGGTGTTACCTGAATTATGTGCAAGTAATTTGGGTGAGATAAGTGTGACTTAAGTCACAGTAGGTCACTGAACTGTAATTCCTTCGATGCCTAGTTCACCACTCACAAAAAGCTAGACCTAACATTAAATTAATAATTACAGTATTAAAACCAGCTACTCTGGTAAATCAAAATTGTGGACTGTAATTGACTAGGCTTGCTGGTTACACAAGAAATTTGTATTACCACTTACCATTTAATTAATGTACATGTATCACACCTCAACACCTGCCTGACACCTAGGCCCTACACCAGCCAGCTAGAGATCCAAATACATGGACTCTTGACACACTTTTCTGTGAGTGATGGTTGTATCTCTTCCGCTATCCACACGTAATTCTTGAGGTCCCACAAATTTCCTGTCCCATTTCTTCAGTAGGGGACATTAACATGGGTTCCTAATTACAAATTAAAGCCGAAACCCCCCCAATTGGCTTGGAAGATGCCGGATTAGCAGAATTCCCCAATGTTCTATTTTTCCATCCCTGTTGCCGAATTGTAAGGGCCTTCCACACTATTTATCCCAATTCTTCAGCAGGAATGTGTTGGCAATTTCTAAATTACAGATTGAGGCTGATATACACCAATTGACCTTCGAGAATGCCAAATTACATTGCATAATTCAGTCCAGTGTTCACACAATTATATGACATCACTCAGTAGCTCTTCGACGCCCCCCCCCCCCATTCGAAATTTCTTGAAAGGGTCAAATCAGCATCACATTTTAATTTAATTATATAATTCAAATTTATACATGCTTAATTTAGGAAAATTCAAAATTTTCCCCACAAGGAATTAGAGTGGGATTTCCCCTCCTCAAATCAAACCTGATTACCTTCCATTTCCCAGGTGCTTTATAACTTTGTTCCCCCTATGGGTTTAGCACTTTACTAGGGATTATAACTGTAGCATGGTTTGTCTCAGTAGTACAGGAAAAAATTTTAACTTTAAATACAGTGGTTAAAACTGCTTTTGAATTCGTTGGGACTTGTTAATGGTTCATCATGGACTGAAACTGAAGTTTCCTGGTCGTATTGTGGGTTAAGTAAATGAAACTAGATGTGATGAATCCTCTTCATGACATTCCCTTGAAACATTATCATTACATCTTATCATTCACTCCAACTTTTCAGTATTTATGTATCATTCCAGTACCATATTGTGAGTTGTGAATACAGTGTCTTGTTCATCATAACTATACCCCTCAAAGGATGTTCCTTGATGCTTCTGAAGGTTCTTGATCTAGGGAATTGGACCTGTGTGCCAGTTCCTTGAATTGAGCCTCCATCCTTTCCATGACCTTTGTAGGCATTTTGGTTCCCCTCCTTTCTCCCCCATGAATGGAATAGTGGACCCCCGCTTTACGATCAGCTCCCAATGCGACCAATTATGTAAGTGTATTTATGTAAGTGCATTTGTACATGTATGTTTGGGGGTCTGAAATGGACTAATCTAATTCACAATATTCCTTATGGGACCAAATTCGTACAGTACTGGCACCTAACATACTTCTGAAATGAAATAATATCATAAACTGGGGGTCCACTGTACTATGTATTTGAAGATACACAAAATTCAAAGGTAACAGTGTTTGGGGTTTGAGAAGTAACAGTTTGATCTAGGGAAGGGAAGGGTAGGTTCACTTCAAGGTACTACCTTTGAAGGGTGTTCTATGCAAATTGTCATACTTTTCACAACACGTAGGATATAAAATGCAGTGCATTTCAGATTACAGTAACTTTATTATGTACAAAAGTCAATTATAAAATATTTCCTTTTGGCAAATACGGAATCAGTGAGGACGATAAATTATAAATACAGTACACATTTACAGATACATCATTCCTTGATCCTCCATACTTCTGTCTCAAACAGTACAGTGACTTCATTACTCTTGCTACTGTTGGGTACACAAGATGGAGTTATGTGATGAGTATGGGGTGGGGGGGCAGGGTAAGGATATCGTGTGTTACAATCTTAATAAAATAGTGTGTGGGTTGTCATTTGCAGCTATGTAGTACGTACATAAATACTCTCACACCAGTGGAGTGGAAATAAATTGCAAGCCAGCAATATTCCTGCAGAGAAATTACCACCATTCATTTTATCTTTGCACTCAGTAATTACCCTGATAGTTGTGAACATGTGAACAAGTTTTTGTGGCATCTTTCTACTGGAATATTCTTCTTATGACCAGGTAATGGCATATGAGGGGTGAGTGTATGAAACTAGGGGCTACTCTACTGTACGGAACTTTTGCAACGGGATCGACAACTGTCAGTACCAAATATTTCATCGACTTGGAAAATGATGTTCTTGTGAAAAAAAAAAAAAAACTCGGAGCTACATTGAAGCCACACATCAATACATCTCATCACTGCTAAATTACTCATTTATACATTGGTTAGGATTCATTATGTGATTACTCATTTACAAAATAAAAATAAATGGAGCATTCAAAGAAAGTTGTCAAAATACATTCATGGGTCGTAATGACAACAAATATATTCCGTCCTAAAATTTGCAACAACCACCTTTTTCTGAACACTAAGTTACTCTAACCCAGTAGTGTGTTTACATTCTAAGTTTGAGGGCGAATATATTACGGAACACTAAGGACCTGGGACTTTGACGAGAGAAGGGAGGGTGTGTAAGTACGTACTTAGGTTGAGTGGAAGTCACCAACTATAGTATGGTGAAATGAGTATTGCCACAGTAGTTAGTCAAAGGCTTCAACTCTTTGATGTGTGTAAGACTAGTCCACTGCTGATATTACTAAATTTATTTGCTATAGACTTGGTGATATGGTAATAGGAATGCTACTGGTATAATACCCTAATGGACATCTGAGTCAGTGAGGGTGGTGGGGTACAGATAACCCACATGTGCATATTTCATTCACTTTTAGTCCACTGTACATAAAGAAATCAGATATTTAAAAACTGAACTCTGTTAAGTTATTCAGAGTAAAAAACACCTGAAGGATCTATGACTAATAAAAACTGAGTAATTTTGTTAAAACTGGCAGTGATATAAAATATTGCATTATATAAAACTAAAAAAAAAGTCCAAAACGTAGAATAAATGTTCGAGTATTTTTGAGTCATACAGTTGCATGATCAATTGTCAAAACTTCCATATTAAAGGCAGTGCTGCGTAACTCTTACAAGTTTAGCACTTGCCTATGAATATAATTATCCCATATCAGGGCATTTTGGAACATGGATATCTAAGTACAGCCTTAAAAGAAAAAAAAAAAAAAACACTGAGAAAATTGTTGACATATAACCACTGCTGCTATAGGTAAAGTAATTACCAGTTACATACATGTACCCACTATCAGTGAGTGTACTGTACATGTACTAGTTGAGTAATGTAGCAGCCCTTTGTGTAAGGACATGACTTATCACATCAAATGTGTGTAAATTATGCTACCAAAATGGCAAACATTATGGGAGAAGTATTTTTGTCGACGCATCCCTCAAACTGTATGTTTAGCCTAAAAAACTGAATTGAGAGATGCACGCTACATTATTCCCATTATAAGTATACTGTTTGCTTAAACCGTAAGGTTTTTATGTACTAGAAAATTTCTAATTGTACAGTTGACAAAATATCTCGTATATTACCGTTACTGCCTTTTATCCAATCCCAGTTAACCTCAAAGTCCTAATAACCTTTAACATGTTCCCTATAATTTTCTAACAATTTGAATTTACAAAAGGCACTTGGAACAACACCAAAATATTGTTATATGGCAAATGTGTGGTTGAAACAAACATTAAGCGTTGCGCTGCCGTCACATCTGGAAACGAGGCAGTGTTCTTTTATATTGCTGGGTTTGAGTTAAATCTCATATTACAAAAACATAAGTTTAATATTTACTGGTTATAATGCCCCCTCTTCAAGAAAGCCGTATATAATTAAATTAGCAGTTGAGGTCCCATGTAGGAAATGAAACTTTGAGAAGTACACCCTGCAAGGGAGGGCTCTTGATCCATGGAAGTGGGCTATCCTACCCTTCCTTTAAGCCTGATGACCTCCCAATTCCCCACATGCTGTATATTCCTTTTAGGTTAAGTGCTTACCAATTTCACTGATTAGCAAGGTGCCAGGAATACCATTTTCCTGAGATATCAGAGTTAATGCAGCCTCTTCTCACTTATCAATGGAGTTCCATTCCTAAGACCACGTCAGTAAACAAATTCGTTGCTAAGTGAGGAGCATACTATAACGGTAGTGGGTTTGTGTCAACAATCATTGATATTCTTTTAATGTCACCTTTGCACCATTTATAACATTTCTGGTATATTATTAAATGTTTATACAGCAGTGTACTGTATATTGCAATAAACAGAATAGAGGAAATCAGCTCTAATATACATTATTTAGGTATGCATACTGATCAGAGAGCCCATTGTAAGTCCAAGTCGTTAAACAAGTACGTCGCTAAGCGAGGAGAGGCTGGACAACAAAGACTGTATTCACCGTTAGAAAACCTTTTTAAATACAGAATCCCTAAACATCTGTGCTCAATATTACAGCATATTTGCATATTCAGATTTGGAAGAACAAATGTTTGTTTTATTTCCAAATTGCTTGTGATTCACTAGTTAATTTTAAATAAAACCTTAAAAAAATTTATAAACATTATGATTTATTTAAAATAAAAATATTGGTTTTGTTAAATAATTCACAATGAAACATACTCACTTTACAAAAAATATGTTTCAGTTATCTCAAACTTTGCAATTTAATGTTACATAGACTACCAATATCAAAATGTTATTGCAATTCTTGGAAGAAATGTATTTTAAGTTAATATACTGACATGGTACCATTCTTTCTACTTTATATCCGTGGGTAAGTCCCATAAGCTCAATACTGAGGATCTAGTAATGGTTTTACTCATGACGAGGTACTTGCCATATTGGTTTCACCTGTGATGAGGCACTTGCTATAATAGTTATAACAATCCTCTTTCTTCCTCGTTGGTAAACCCAGACAGACTTGGTACACTATGTACAGGTCATATACCACTTGAACGGGAGGCAATCAGGTTCAGTCTAGTGCCAGTTCCCTGGATTAACAGCCACTCCCTTCAGAGTTTTACACACAAAAAAGGTATCTCTTAATTACCTCTCAACTCTCCTAATTATTGAGAGTTCCCAATTCTTTTCCTCGCATCAAACCGCCTTCTTCCCACACACACACACACACACACACTATTACCAGTACAACTTCAGTGCTTAACCATAATTATAACAGTCACCTTACCCCTCCAGTCTCTTTACCACAACTCACTAGACAAAGTTCTGCCAGATCCTTGAACATGTTTGCATTTCAACCCCACAGACTCTCAAAGATATGTACATATCTACAGTTTTAACACGGCACATCACACATACCCAAGATTGTCAAACAGCATTTCTAGCAACATGACATTAAGTGCTCCTCTTAAGGAAATATCATTTCCTTTATAGCTTACACTGTTTGGACCCACATGTCATGAATTCATCTCCTCCGATAACAGTATACTGTCAGTCATTATATACAAAGCATTGTTTACCTTTATACTTGACAAGAAAAAACTGATGTTAAACATAAAGGACAAATATCCATGGCCAAAGGCTATCACATACAGTGGTAAATGATTTTTTTTTATCCATAGGATGGTGCAGTAAAACAAAATGTTGTATAGATAAATATATAAATTAATTACCCCTGAAATTTTGTAAACACAAAAAAAAAAAAAAGTTTTAAGTCTGACTGCACCACCGCAACACACTAAACTACTGTACAATACTATTCTACACTGTTGCGCACAACTCATACCAACATGCTTCTAGGAGCCTCAGATTGTATAAACCTTAGAGTATGTTTTATCGTGAGCTACCACAAAATATATATATTTCTTGAAACAGGAGAGTCGGTGGCTACATTTACCTTGGCAAAGAGGGACTTGATCCAGATAATTGGATTTTTCCTTTGAACCTGATTGCCTCTTATTCCCTATACTGCCCCTATGGGTTTACTTCTCCCCTTCCCCCCAAAGTAATATATTAGGTAAAAGGACACAAGTGCAATTAATGTGACATTTTATTGTGGTAACGTTTCATTCTCCAGGAGCTTTATCAAGCTTGACAAAGCTCTTGGAGAACAAAACGTTGCCACAATGAAATGTCACATTAGTTGCACTTGTGTCCTTTTACCTAACATACTGCCGATAATTTTACCAACATTAATACAAAGTAATATAACCAGGACACCATCATTACATTAGACCAAATAATGCCAATATATAATGTAACTGGGCTTATTATATCATATAATACATGTTTTCATGAAGTGATCATGCTTATATCCAAGTAATTCAACAAATCCTCTCATGTAAATAAGAGGACATGTAGTTCATGATTCCGGGGAGGAGCTGAGGTTACAAACCTATCTTCCGAGAGGTTGCAGTGCTTGATTCACTAGGCATGTCTACCATATAGCAATTTATTATTGAAGACACTTGATCCACCAGGATTGGCATCATTTCATTGTATTGTTATAACTTCCTGGTGGAGAAATTCTCAAGACATCATAACCTATAATTTATCTTTATGTACATACTGTTGGTAGTTTCTTCCATTATACTGCCTCCCTTTCCTTGGAGCAAACCTCATTGCCTCTCAATTTCCCCAGGTGCTGTTCCCTCCTGTCCCACAGCTATCACCATGTGATACCAAGTAAAATAAGCAAGAATATTTACACTGAAATGCAAGAAACGTCAAAAATGATCGAGAAAGCCATGAAACATTTCAAATAGGTCTCTTGGTCCAAGGAATTGCATACCCTTCCTTGCATTAAACCTTATTACCTCCTGTTCCCCCAGGTGCTGAAAGCTCTTTTCAGGTCCACTACGTCCCCATCAATCAAAAATATAATTTATTCAGAGGGAAGCGCTAAACCCATAGAGAATGGGAGGCAATTGGGTTCTGTCCAGAAAAATGGAGAATATTTCCAGTTCCCTCGATCAAGGCACCTCTTTTGAGGGGCAGGAATATATCAATGTTCACCGAATGTATAAAAAAAATTACACCAGATGTATTAAGTTGCATTTGACACGGTTTACCTTAACCATTCAAGCAAGCAACTGGATAAAGATTAGAACAAATTGACATCTAATCAATTCATAAGATTTGAAGAATCAACCCAAGCAATTCAATAAACATATTCACAGCTGACCTACACTGGCATAACCAAAATACATTAATTAAATAACGAACCTATATACAAAGGCAATGATAGTGATGGATGAAGATAAAATTACCATGAAAGCTGATCACCGACTCCCCTGGGCCAGAAGTTCACATATTGATCAGTCTTATAAACACACCACATCTGCTTCCTTCATACAAATACGTCAGTGTATCCAACATACCCAGTAATCACACGTTTCATGTAAAAAAAAACATTTGACAAAATGCCTCCATGAGACCCAGAGGCTGATAAACCACAAATTATCACTCACGACTCGTGTCACTCATTCAGGGTGAAAAACCTTGACAATATGTAGTGTTCTTGACTCTCAAAACACTAAGATCTACATGTCATGGTACTCGAGAAATACATCACGTATTTCTCCATGTATGCACACCACCTGTATATATGTTGCTATACCCTATTGTGTGAAAATGAAATACCTTTGACAAGTCCACTGTGCAATACATTCACTACCTTTCAACATTTATGTGAACAAAGCTCTCCAGCTGATCCAAAATAATGCAATTGCTGGTGCTAGGACCACACTTTAGTCACTTTTTCTGACAAATTCACAGTATATTACTTGACTTTTCTATATATTTGTTTTCCAGTCACAAATCTCTATTTTCACCAGTGACATAGTTTACATTGCATTACCACTGTCTAAATAATATTGATAAAACTATTTTGCAGTTCTTAGGAATGTGTAGCAAGGAGGCGTGTTGTCATGAGCGGAAGAAACAACGAGACAACCGCTGCCACCAAGGACAAACTGGCTGACCAGGGAGAGGAGCTCAAGGTTAGTTCCTCGTTCTTAACTACTTCATTTTCACTACGGTCTGGCTGGCGCGTGTCTGGAAAAGAAAGTTTAAATTTAATGTTTGAATATACAGTACAACCAAAAACAGGGTTCCATTCCTCTTACTTAAAGGACATGTGCAGCTCAGTCTTTATACCATCCAAATATTCTTTATACCATCTGAATATTCATGCAACACTAGTCTACATTAACAAGTTAATACCATATCTTTTCTTATAAATATAATTTCAAAATTTTCTTGCAAATGGCATGGAGCTTTAAAACCAAAGAATTGGATCAGTCTTCCTTTTGATTCAAACCTGATTGCCTCCAATTTTCCCAGTGAAGTATGTTTTCCCAAGGGTTGAGCACCTCCTTCCCTCAGGGAAGGTTCCTTGATGCTGGAGAGGGGCTCTTGATCTAGGGAATTGGATCTGTGACTAGTTCCTTGAATTGAGGCTGAATACCTTCCATCCCCCCCACAGGCACTGTATAATCCCTATGGGTTTAGTGCTCTCCCATGATTATAATAATGAGCACTTCCTCATAATTAAATTTGCAATATTAGAGGCAAATATAAATACAGTAGGGCCCCGCTTATACGGCAGGTTAGGTCCCGGGCTGCTGCCGTAAAGCAGAATGCCATATTTTCCACATATTTATTTATTTATTATTATTATTTGGGCATGATACATAGTTGTACAAAAGAAATACAGTGGTTGAGTGTACATGCAAAAAGCCCCTTGTATGCAGAGCGTTGTGGGCAGGCTGAAAATTAACTTAAGATTAACTAAGCAATGATATATTCAGCGGTAAAAATACAGTAAACAAATAACATGAAGTACAAATGAGTATTTCAAATAAGAGGCTTTATAGTTGTACAAATTTGTAGCATACTTGATGAGTTACTGAGCATTCAAGAGAATGGAGTATTCTGTTTGATAATGTAATTACAAAAAAACTTAGTTTGATAGGGTCACAGGTTATACATTTATGAGATACAGTTAATCAGTATTTATTTAGTTGTGGGTGAGTAAGTGGTTTTTATTAAGAAGTCTTGAATTGATAAACAGACAGTGTTTCTTTTATATTCACAGATTTTTGGGCCTTTTATGTGCATTGCATTTTTACATAGTGAGAGATGGACACGAGGAACATCAAAGAGTGATCTGTGCCTTGTGGTCATGTGTTCTGTTGAGGTTGGTAAGGAGATGTTTGAGGTTTATATCTGAGTTAAGTGTTCTATGTATGTAGTAGGTACAATAATAAGTATGGATGTTTTGTACAGTGAGTAAGTTAAGAGTTTTGAATATTGGTGGAGTATGCTGCCTGTAGTGGGAGTTTATCATTCTGACTGCACCCTTTGTTGGGTAATTAAATGTCTGAGATGGTTTATTGTTGTTGAGCCCCATGCACAAATTCCATAGGTGAGATAGGGGTAAATGAGTGAGTGATATAGGGCCAGGAGGGCTGAGTGTGGAACATAGTACCGTATCTTCGATAGTATGCCTACGGTCTTGGAAATTTTCTTGGAAATGTGTTGTGTTTGAAATTTGAGTCTATTATCAAGGTGGATTCCTAGGAATTTTCCCTCTGTGAGCTTTGTGTTTGGTGATCTGTATATCATTACGTTAAGAGGGACATCTGTAGCTCTGTTACCAAACTGAATGAAGTAGGTTTTGTCAGTATTTGTCAGTTTGTTAATCATCATCCAGGTAGATATTTTCTGTAATTCAGTATTTACAGTATTGGCTAGCATGACCGGGCTTGGGTGAGAGAAGACGTATATAGTGTCATCTGCAAATAGTGTGGGTTTGAGTAGTTGCGATGCATTTGGTAGGTTGTTTATGTAAATGAGAAAGAGAAGAAGGCCAAGGATACTTCCCTGTGGGACACCAACTGTAATTGGCTGTGTGGAAGAGTTTGCTCCATTTGTGTACACATATTGGCTTCTGTTGCTGAGGTGTGACTTTAGGTAGTTGAGGGAGCGCCCTCTTATACCATAGTGCGACAATTTTATGTGCAACAAGTCATGGTCAACTGTATCAAAAGCTTTACGTAAATCAATGAAGATCCCCAATGGGACTTCTTTTTTCTCGAGTGCAGTGTATATTTGTTCTAGCATGTGTGTAATAGCATCATTCGTACTTTTATTAGGCCTGAACCCGAACTGAGAGGAGCTGAGTATGTTGTGGGAGATGAGGTAAGAATAGATTCACTTATGAATTAATTTTTCAAAGATTTTAGAGAGAGGGTGTAAGTTGGATACTGGCCTATAGTTATTCAAGTCTGTCTGATCTCCTCCTTTATGTATCGGGGTGACCCTTGCTATTTTGAGAACTGTGGGGAAGGTAGATGATTCGATGGATTTGTTAGTGTTGCAGTGATAGGTGACAGCACTTGCAAAGCTTTTTTATATATAAATCAATAAATCTTGTACAAGGGATGAACATGGAGAATATATCATAGTCAAATTTAAATCAAAAGACCTGCAAAGACCCCTCACAGTTATAAACATCTACAGAGTACCACAGTCAAACATTTATCACTTTAGTGAAAAACTAGGAAACATGATTACTGATGCACACATGAATAAAGACCACCTACTACTAACAGGTGATTTCAACATAAACATACTACATGACCAGGACCCACAAGTAACCGAATTCACAAACACAATGAGTAACTGCCTGTTGCTACCAGCAATATCCAAACCTACAAGAATCTCCGAGACAAGCATCTCCTTAATAGACCACATCTGGACAAACACCATATCCCCTTTAAGACCAGGCATAATCACAGACAACACTACAGACCACTACCCAACCTTTCTCATAACTAATCTGGGCAAACTACCACAAGACATTACTAAAGTAACCTTCAGACTACATAACGAGACAGCAGTTAACAACTTTATAGCAGCTATGAATAACATCGATTGGCAAAATGAGCTTGAAACATATACAGATATGAATGAATGTATAAATAATTTTCTAAAAAAAGCCCAATGAATCTACAACAGACATTGCTCCAGAAAAACTAAACAGATCACAGCAAAGAGACTGAATAATCCCTGGCTAACACCAAGCATCCTCAAATCCATTAACACAAAGCACAAATATGAAAAACAGTATAGAATGGGTCAAATAACTATAGAACAGTCAAGAAATTACTCGTCAGCACTTACCAGCCTGATAAGAAGGTCAAAAAAATTGTATTATGAAAATAGATTACATAACATCAAAGGGGATATGAAAAAAAACTGGAAAACTCTATCTGAAGCTCTTGGAACTAAAAAGTTATCCAAAAACAAAACAATCTAATTAACAAAATCAGATGAACCCCCACTCACTCCAACCGAAACAGCAAACAGACTTAATGTTTTCTTCTCCACCATAGGAAAAAATCTAGCAAACAAAATACCAAGCACAAACACCCGTCCATCAGACTACCTCATAGGTACCTACCCAAATACGCTATTCCTAGCTCCAACCAACCCCATATAAGTTACGCTCATCATAAACACCCTTAAAAACAAGGCAGGAGACATAAACAACTTGCCTGCTTTTATGTACAAAAAAGCTTCTCAAGTATTGTCACCAATTATTGCAACGCTCTTTAACAAATCCATTGAATCATCTACCTTCCCAACAATCCTCAAAATAGCGAGGGTCACTCCGATCCATAAAGGAGGTGACCAAGCTGACTTGAATAACTATAAACCAATATCTAACTTACCACCGCCCTCTAAAATCTTTGAAAAATTAATTCATAGTCGGATCTATTCCTACCTCGTTTCACACAACATATTAAACCCTTGTCAGTTTGGATTCAGGAATAATAAAAGCACAAATGACGCTATCATACACATGCTAGAACTAATATATACAGCGCTAGAAAAGAAAAGTCCCGCTGGGCATTTTCGTTGATTTACGTAAAGCTTTCGATACAGTCGACCATGAACTACTGTACTCCAAATTAATGCACTATGGTATCAGAGGCCACTCCCTCAACTACCTAAAGTCATACCTTAATAACAGAACTTAATATGTGTATGCAAATGATGCAAACTCCTCCACCCAACCAATCACAGTAGGAGTCCCACACGGAAGTGTCCTTGGACCACTCCTCTTTCTCATCTACATCAATGATCTACCGAATGCATCACAGCTACTCAAACCCATATTATTTGCAGATGACACTACATATGTATTTTCCCACCCAAACACAGTCATACTAGCAAACACAGTCAATGCTGAATTACAGAAAAAATCTGCCTGGATGATGACTAACAAACTTACCTTGAACACTGATAAAACCTATTTCATTCAGTTTGGAAACAGCTGCAAATAATCCAATTAACATTATGCTAAATGGATCATCAGTCACAAGACTCAGAGGGAAAATTCTTAGGTATCCACCTTGACAGTAGCCTTAAGTTCCGGACACACATACAACAAATCACCAAGAAAATCTCCAAGACTGTAGTCATACTATCAAAGATAAGGTACTACATTCCACAATCAGCTCTCCTGGCACTGTACCATTCACTCATATACCCTTATTTTACTTATGGAATTTGTGCATGGGGATCAACAACATCCAATCACCTAAAACACCTAATAACCCAGCAAAAGGCAGCAGTAAGAATGGTAACAAATTCCCACTCCCGCCAGCATACTCCACCCATTTTCAAAAGTCTGAATCTGCTTACCATTAAGAACATCCATACTTATTCATGTGCCTACTACACACACAGAACAATACACGCAAATATTAACCTCCACTCAAACTTCTCTTCACTAACCCAAACAGGACACATGACCACAACACAAGACACAGATCTCTTTTTGATATACCTCGTGTCCATATCACAGTGTAAAAACTCTCTGCACATAAAGGGCCCCAAAATATGGAATTCATTACCAGAAGATATTAAAGTAACCTAGTCTGAAAATCAATTTAAGACTCTTAAAAGCCACTTAATCACCCTAGACTAAATGCTAAATACTCGGTATACATTTACTCACCTATGTACTCCTACATCATAACTGAAACAATCACATTGAACCTTTTATCCATTGTTGACAAGAATATAATTGAATCATTGTTTTTCACAAAAGCATTTTAGAATATAAATACGTATATCTTTGTATTGTACAGATTTTTATTCATTTATAATTAATATTCTACTGTACAACTATGAAATAATTACTTTCCTACTGTACAACTATGATATACTACTTAGTATTAAGTATAATGTAAGCCAATAATGTTAAGTTGGCCCATAATGCCAAGGCATAATAGAGGCTCTCTTTGTATTGCAACCCACTATTGTATATACACAATCTCAATGTACTGTTTGCAAAGACATTAAATAAATAAATTTATTTATTTATTTATTTATAAATAAATAAATAAGGTATTTAAATCTTCTGTCTTGTATTTTAGTGTGTTGATAATAAGGGAGACTTCTGTTGGGTTAGTCGGAGCTAGGAAAAGTGTGTTCGGGTAGTTGCCAGTGAGGTAGTCATTGGGTAAGGTATTTGAGCTTGGGATTTTATCGGCAAGGTTTTTTCCTATGGTGGAGAAGAAAACATTGAGTCTGTTTGCTGTTTCAGTTGGTGGGAGTTGGGGCTCATCTGGTTTTGTTAGTTTGATTGTTCTGTTTTCTGATATCTTTTTTGTTCCTAGAATTTCAGATGGGGTTTTCCAGGTCTTTTTTTATATCACCTTTTAAGTTGGATAATCTGTTCTCATAATACAATTTTTTGCCCTTCTTATCAGGCTGGTTATGATTGATGAGTAACATTTTGTTTGGTCTCTGGTTATGTGACCCATTCTGTACTGTTTTTCGTATAGGTGCTTTGTATTTATGGATTTGAGGATACTGGGTGTTAGCCAGGGACTGTTCAGTCTCTTAGCTGTCATCTGTTTTTTTTTTTTTTAGGGCAGTGCTTGTTATAGAGGTATTGAATCTTTTTTAGAAAATTATTAATACATTCATCAATCAGTATTTGTATAGGTTTCTAGCTCAGTTAGCCAGTCGATGTTTGCCATTTCTGTTGTGAAGGTATTAATGGCTGCCTCATTATGAAGTCTGGAGGTTAGTTTAGTAGTGTCTTGGGGTAATTTACCTAGATTGATGATGAGAAAGGGTAGTGGTCTGGTATTATCTGTGATTATGCCTGATTTTAAAGGGGATATGGTATTGGTCCAGATGTGGTCTAGTAGGGAAACACTAGTCTCTGTAATTCTTGTAGGTTTTGTTACTGTTGGTAGCAACATGCAGTTACTCATAGTGTTTGTGAATTCAGTAATGTGTGGGTCCTGGTCTTGCAGGAGATTTATATTGAAGTCACCTGAGAGTAGTAAGTGATCTTTGTTCATGCGTGCATCAGTTATCATACTTCCTAGGTTGTCACTAAAACGAATGATATTTGACTGTGGTACTTTGTAGATGTTTATCACTGAGAGGTTTTTGTAGGTATTTGGATTAGAATTTAGCTATTATATATTCCCCATGTTCATCCCTTGTGCAAGTATTAGTGATACATTCTAGTTGGTCTGAGTAGTATATGGCTGTGCCACCCCCTTGTTGGTCTGGCCTACAGTTGTGTATGGCTGTGTAACCAGGAATGGCATAGACATCTGTAGTATCAGGCTTTAGCCAGGTTTCAGTTAGTGTAATGATGGACATATTGGCATGTAAGGAATTTAGTAATGCTATGAGGTCATCGTAATGCTTGCTTAAAGATCTGATATTGTAGTTAAATATAGTTATGTTGTTGTTGGCACTGAGAAGTGCCTTTGATTGTTCTGCAGTGTAGTAATTACAGTAACTGTTTGATTCATTTAAGTCATTAAATAAGAGGTTGGTATCAGGATCAATGCTTGTAATCATAAGATTTATAGTGAATCTATAATTAGAATTAAGTATAAGACAAAGTAAATATTCTAAAGCTAAAAAAATAGCACCTGAATTATTTTAAAAGTAAATATATGAACTATATTACATAAATGCATATAAATGCCAGATAAAAAGTTTACACTAACATATATTAAGTTAGTAATAGAACTATGCATTAAAAACAATAATAAGTAAAATACACACACATACTCATTACTTGCCTTAAAATATTTGTAGTCTTAATGTAGGGTGAGACGTGAGTATTATAAAGTCAGGTGTAGTAGCTCACCACTTACCACACCTGCACCAAATATGACTTAAATTTAAAGTGCCCCAGAGCAGTTATTATATTTATTATTACTATCGACATACCTTATTCACCGAGTTTAATCATTACTAACAAATACCCTTAAATATTGATGGAAATAAGTTATAACTTTTTTTTTTGGTTATCCTAAGTAATTTACACATGCTGTTATGTATAATAATTAAGGTAACTATTTTTGTGTATCTGTACCTGAATAAACTTATTAATGCAGAGGTCAGACAACTGGGAGCAGTCACTGAGACTGACAAAATGTGTATTAATACCTGTCCAGTTTTGGTTCAGACACGTACAGTGGCACGAGTTTGAGAAGCATTTACCCCACAGTACACACACATTGTGTACAAGTCTTCACATTAGTGCAGTAAAATAAATAAATACCTATCAGTGAAAGCATACAAAAGGAATAATTTTCTACAGTTACCCCCAGTAATACCATTGTGTACACCTTTTCTCTGGTGTTGGACTAGAGAAAACATAATTCTTTCCGACACTCCTACAAGTCACCTGGTAACTACATCTCATATTCATGTCGCTTTATTCTGCTTTGGTTGTATGTACACCTACCATCCGACTTACGACCGAGTTTGGTTCCGAGAAACTGGTCGTAAGTCGAAATGGTCGTAAGTCGAACTTTACTACTGGATATCAACATCACATTTTTGTAATGACTTTATTTTATTGTTTTATTTTGGTATTTCATGTTTTACTTTACTTTTTATGTTGTTAGTACTGTATTTTATACTGTAAGGTTTAGGATAAACACTGTGTACAACACAAATACTTGTTTATTTCCCAGAAATTTGGCATAAAAAACACGGTCGTAAGTCGAGCAGGTCGTAAGTCGGATGGTAGGTGTATAATTATAGTTTATGTAGCATGTTTATATAATTTTGAAAAAAATATAGATGGATTAATGAGTGTCTATATTAATGTAATGTACAACATTTAATGTGCCCCAGTACAGTGGACCCCCGGTTTACGATATTATTTCATTCCAGAAGTATGTTCAGGTGCCAGTACTGAACGAATTTGTTCCCATAAGGAATATTGTGAATTAGATTAGTCCATTTCAGACCCCCAAACATACACATGCAAACGCACTTACATAAATATACTTACATAATTGGTCGCATTGGGAGCTGATCGTAAACCGGGGGTCCACTGTATTATTATTATTATGGCATCAAGACTAGTCAGAAACTCTTAGTGATTTTGGTAAGACACATAGGCAGCAGTTAGGCATCTTTAATCCGAAACGTTTCGCCTACACAGGTTTCTTTAGTCGAGTACAGAAAGTAGGCAGGAGCAGTAGAGATGGGAAGACGATGTAATGGTATGGCATACCATTACATGCCACACAATGGCATCTTGGTACAGAAGAGAAAACACCTTGGACAACTTTTTCAAGAGAGAATGCTTGGATATGAGAGGGATGTGACCTCTCAGTGATTACATTCTTCCTTCTATTCTACACCTCTCTTTCCGACAGGCTGAGGGACTGATAACCTCGAATCTACGTCTTCAAGGGTGATGGACTGATTACATCGTCTTCACATCTCTGCTGCTCCTGCCTACTATCTGTACTCGACTGAAGAAGCCTACTGTGTGGGGGAGACGTTTCGGATTAAAGATGCCTGAATGCTGCCCGTGTGTCTTACCAACCTGTCAATACTGTATACCATTTTGATACTCGGTGATTTTAATGTGTACCTGCATGCCAGCACAGTGTGTATGTTTAGATATAGGTACACATAAGTATAATTATCAGAATATAAAATATGCAATAACTTTAATTAAAACTCTTGAGATTTTGGAAAGTTTCCAAACATAACGGAGAGATGCAGAGCTCATGGAGGATGTAAACACAGTGGCTTATGGAGACCATATTAACGAGTCAGGTTGGGAGGGGGGGGGCATATAACGAGTTTTGGTCATAATTTGAAATGTCTATTAGTGCCGTAAAACGGGGCCCTTCTGTATCATTTTTAATAAATGCTTGTGGATTCCAGTTTCAGATTAGTCTTGCCAAAATATGTAATCAGTGTGCTTATGACAGCCTGCTCACTCAGTGGATTGTAAAGCACACCTCGGGCAAAAAGGTATGTCATGTTGAGTGAGGGCAAGATTAAAATTATGTTAGGGGAGGCAAAACAAGGCCAAATTTACCTTCTTAAAATCATTAGCAATGGTATGAAACCCTAATTAAATCAGCAGGGTATGTGGAAACACAGAATGTAAAAATAAGTGTGCTAATCTTTATGCTGATATTTTGTTACTGTCATTAGCAAGATATGAGACATGTAACTCAAACTTCCTAAATGTATTACTAACAGTCAAGCAATATGACTTTACACGGTGGGGAACTATTCTGTCAAACTAACCAAACAAAATCCCTCTACAGGATCTCCAACCGCCACAAGACTGCAGAAGGGAAGCGTATTAGTAACAGTGATGCAAGACGATGGATCATCACCCGTTACGTGATTTGACCCACCAAATGGAGAACTTCTGGCTACTTTCAACTCGCAAGATTCATTATCGCTACTGCAAATTAACTAGATACGAAGATTCATTACTTGACCCAGCAAACATAAAAGCCCATCTAATAGACTGAACTGGTAAAACAATGGGAAGGAGCCCCACACTAAAGTATAATCTCGGACAAAATTTAAGTATCTTGACAGCCAACAAGTGTTACGGAATGTGCTATCATGAAACAGTGCTGCAGTCACTGTGAGGGGAGGGATTAAAACCACAATGTTGAAAAAAATATTTTAATTTTCAGTATGAAATTCCTTACTATTGTGCTTTTGTGGTCATTGGTCAGTGTAAAAGTAGAAATTAATCATTATAATGTATTTGCATCTGGGAGGCTAACCCAATTAGCACCACATCATGGCTGCATCACTCATGAATAGCACCTTAATGAGAACCATGTGAAAATTTTAATGTTTGATGCTGTATATAATACATGTTCTCATCTTGGTACTGTTCTTTGAGGACTAAGTGTAAGGTAATGCAAATAAGTATTTCCTGTGGTACTCGACTAACACCCTGTTCACACAGACATTCACCACCCTCATTGCCACCCACACCAGTCACAGTCATCACACTGCCCTGCTTCCAGCACCCCTCACACCCCATACCCTTGAGTTTCTCAAGTCTTAGTATTCTTGGAGCCTGGCCACGGACCAGGCTCATCTGGTGCTAGCCTGGTCAACCAAGCTCTTTCTGTTGGAGGCCTATTGCCCCACATATCTGACACAGCCTGGTTGATTGGCACCTTGTGAAGATACTTGTTTAGTTTTCTCTCGACTTCTACACTTGTTCCAGTAGTGTTTCTGATTTCTGGTAAAATGTTGATACTGTGTTCCCTAATTGTGCCCATCACACCCCTGCTTTTCACTGGGTTTGTTTTGCACTTTCCACCCATTTCTCACGCTCCAGTATATTATGGTAGCAATGCAGATTTGGAACCAGGCCCTGTAATACTTTCCAGGTATATATCATGTATCTCTCCTCCACTCCACTGAGTACATGTTCAAGACTTTAAATGCTTTACTGGCTCTTTGTGGGCCATAACAATCTCTGTATGTGTTCCAGCTGTGATATTTCTCCAGCCTTGAACGGGGCCGTCAACACTGAGCAATAGTCCAAATGAGAGAGCACTAACGATTTGAAAAGTGTCTCCATTGGCATTATTTCCCTTGTTTTGAAAGTTTTCAGTACCCCCCTTAAGGGAGAATCCTTGATGCTGTTGAAGGGCTCTTGATCTAGGGAATTGGATCTGTGCTCCAGTTCCTTGAATTAAGCCTGAATACCTTCCATCCCCCCCACAAAGGTGTTGTATAATCCTACAGGTTTAGTGCTTCCCCATGATTATTATAATACCCACCCCATCATCTTCCTGTCATGATCTATGTTCTTGGAAAGAAAGGTCAGCTGACATAATTATTCCTAAGTCTTTCATGTGTTTCGTTCTATTTGGTGATCCTCTTAAGTTTTCTATAGTT
Source organism: Cherax quadricarinatus (assembly GCF_038502225.1). Classification (NCBI taxonomy): domain Eukaryota; kingdom Metazoa; phylum Arthropoda; class Malacostraca; order Decapoda; family Parastacidae; genus Cherax; species Cherax quadricarinatus. The sequence continues at coordinate 2,318,527 of NC_091386.1, forward strand.
TGAGTTCATTCTTTCCACACCTAAGTAGCTGGAACTTATCACCACTGAATGTCATGTTCTCCACTGCCCACTGGAAAACACTGCTTTTATCTTCTTGTAATTTTTCAGTGTCTTCCACCTTATAGTGACTTTCATGCTTGTAAAGTAAAAGGACATAAGTGCAACTAATGTGACATTTTATTGTGGCAACATTTCGCTCTCCAGGAGCTTTGTCAAGCCGTAACTGCTTGACAACCTCCTGGAGAGCGCAACGTTGCCACAAAATGTCACATTAGTTGTACTTGTGTCCTTTTACTTTACATTTATTATTTTTATTATCACACTGGCCGATTCCCACCAAGGCAGGGTGGCCCGAAAAAGAAAAACTTTCACCATCATTCACTCCATCACTGTCTTGCCAGAAGGGTGCTTTACACTACAATTTTTAAACTGCAACATTAACACCCCTCCTTCAGAGTGCAGGCACTGTACTTCCCATCTCCAGGACTCAAGTCCGGCCTGCCGGTTTCCCTGAACCCCTTCATAAATGTTACTTTGCTCACACTCCAACAGCACGTCAAGTATTAAAAACCATTTGTCTCCATTCACTCCTATCAAACACGCTCATGCATACCTGCTGGAAGTCCAAGCCCCTCGCACACAAAACCTCCTTTACCCCCTCTCTCCAACCTTTCCTAGGCCGACCCCTACCCCGCCTTCCTTCCACTACAGACTGATACACTCTTGAAGTCATTCTGTTTCGCTCCATTCTCTCTACATGTCCGAACCACCTCAACAACCCTTCCTCAGCCCTCTGGACAACAGTTTTGGTAATCCCGCACCTCCTCCTAACTTCCAAACTACAAATTCTCTGCATTATATTCACACCACACATTGCCCTCAGACATGACATCTCCACTGCCTCCAGCCTTCTCCTCGCTGCAACATTCATCACCCATGCTTCACACCCATATAAGAGCGTTGGTAAAACTATACTCTCATACATTCCCCTCTTTGCCTCCAAGGACAAAGTTCTTTGTCTCCACAGACTCCTAAGTGCACCACTCACTCTTTTTCCCTCATCAATTCTATGATTCACCTCATCTTTCATAGACCCATCCGCTGACACGTCCACTCCCAAATATCTGAATACATTCACCTCCTCCATACTCTCTCCCTCCAATCTGATATTCAATCTTTCATCACCTAATCTTTTTGTTATCCTCATAACCTTACTCTTTCCTGTATTCACCTTTAATTTTCTTCTTTTGCACACCCTACCAAATTCATCCACCAATCTCTGCAGCTTCTCTTCAGAATCTCCCAAGAGCACAGTGTCATCAGCAAAGAGCAGCTGTGACAACTCCCACTTTGTGTGTGATTCTTTATCTTTTAACTCCACGCCTCTTGTCAAGACCCTCGCATTTACTTCTCTTACAACCCCATCTATAAATATATTAAACAACCACGGTGACATCACACATCCTTGTCTAAGGCCTACTTTTACTGGGAAATAATTTCCCTCTTTCCTACATACTCTAACTTGAGCCTCACTATCCTCGTAAAAACTCTTCACTGCTTTCAGTAACCTACCTCCTACACCATACACTTGCAACATCTGCCACATTGCCCCCCTATCCACCCTGTCATACGCCTTTTCCAAATCCATAAATGCCACAAAGACCTCTTTAGCCTTATCTAAATACTGTTCACTTACATGTTTCACTGTAAACACCTGGTCCACACACCCCCTACCTTTCCTAAAGCCTCCTTGTTCATCTGCTATCCTATTCTCCGTCTTACTCTTAATTCTTTCAATAATAACTCTACCATACACTTTACCAGGTATACTCAGCAGACTTATCCCCCTATAATTTTTGCACTCTCTTTTATCCCCTTTGCCTTTATACAAAGGAACTATGCATGCTCTCTGCCAATCCCTAGGTACCTTACCCTCTTCCATACATTTATTAAATAATTGCACCAACCACTCCAAAACTATATCCCCACCTGCTTTTAACATTTCTATCTTTATCCCATCAATCCCGGCTGCCTTACCCCCTTTCATTTTACCTACTGCCTCACGAACTTCCCCCACACTCACAATTGGCTCTTCCTCACTCCTACAAGATGTTATTCCTCCTTGCCCTATACACAAAATCACAGATTCCCTATCTTCAACAACATTTAACAATTCCTCAAAATATTCCCTCCATCTTCCCAATACCTCTAACTCTCCATTTAACCCTTTGAGGGTCGACAGGCCCTCTCCGAAACTCGTTCTCAGGGTCGGCCAAATTTAAAAAAAAAAAAAAATTATTTTCTCTTATGAAAAGATAGAGAATCTTTTCCCGATCATAACGACACCAAAAGTTTGAAATTTGATAGAAAACTTACTGAATTATGCTCTCGCAAAGTTAGCGGTCTCGGCGATGTTTACGGATCGGCGATTTTGCCCACTTTGAGCCCCATTTTCGGCCAATTTCACTGTACTAGTCGACAAAAAACATGAATATTTCGCTAGAACTCCATTTTTTCTATCGAATGGGTGCAAGAAACCACCCATTTATAAATTCAACTATCCAGTACAGTGGTCAGAATTTAGCAATTTTGCCAATTTCACACAAATTTCAAAAGATGCCAATTTTCGAATAGGGTCCAGAATAAACAAGAAAGACATTCCTGGCACTAAAATGACATTTCCTCTAGTCATTAGTCACGTCTCAAGGCCCCTCTTATATTCTTTTGCTTTCCACTTTGAATTTTTATTCTCACAAAAAATATAAGATTTACTGTTATGCAGACTACTGCATTAGTGTAAAAAATGGTATAAATATTATTGGTGCACTTGTGAAAGAATATTAGACTCACCAGTTGACGTGTATTGCACGCTTGGCACGATTTGTTTACTTTTGAAGTTTGGTAAAAATCGAACATTTCTGCTACTTTGAGCTCAGTTTCAAGGCACCTTTCATTGTAAAACCAGTCAAAATCATCTCAATTTCAGTAATATGTCTTCCATTCTATAAAATGAGACCAAGAAAACTAGAATACAACAATAAATACCATACGAAAATACGCTGATTTATTAAAAAAAAATGGTCAAAGTTTTTTTTTTCTCATTATGCACTGTGTGCTGCAGGATTCTTTTTAGACTGTGCACACTGACCACATAGACCCATTCTTTCATATGAAGGCCTACCAGCTTTCTCCCACTAGATTTGAGGCCGCTAGAATTTATGAGTACTAGTACGTCAAAAACCCCTACGCGTAAGACGTACTAGTACGACGAAAACCCTCAAAGGGTTAATAACTCTCCTCTCCTATTTTTAACTGACAAATCCATTTGTTCTCTAGGCTTTCTTAACTTGTTAATCTCACTCCAAAACTTTTTCTTATTTTCAACAAAATTTGTTGATAACATCTCACCCACTCTCTCATTTGCTCTTTTTACATTGCTTCACCACTCTCTTAACCTCTCTCTTTTTCTCCATATAATCTTCCCTCCTTGCATCACTTCTACTTTGTAAAAACTTCTCATATGCTAACTTTTTCTCCCTTACTACTCTCTTTACATCATCATTCCACCAATCGCTCCTCTTCCCTCCCGCACCCACTTTCCTGTAACCACAAACTTCTGCTGAACACTCTAACACTACATTTTTAAATCTACCCCATACCTCTTCGACCCCATACCTCTTCGACATATAGTCGGTAATTCTACCAAAATCATTACGACTTTCATGCTTATTTTAGGAGGGGTGTTAATGTTGCAGTTTAACCCTTTGACTGTCGCGGCCGTATATATACGTTTGCGAGGTACCGTGTTTGACGTATATATACTCATAAATTCTAGCGGCTTCAAATCAGGCAGGAGAAAGCTAGTAGGCCCACATGTGAGAGAATGGGTCTGTGTGGTCAGTGTGCACCACATAAAAAAAATCCTGGAGCACGCAGTGCATAATGAGAAAAAAAAAACTCCGACCGTTTTTTTTTTAATTAAAATGCCGACTTTGTGGTCTATTTTCGTATAGTATTTGTGGTTGTATTCTCGTTTTCTTGGTCTCATTTGATAGAATGGAAACTATATTATAGAAATGGAGGTGATTTTGATTAATTTTACTATAAAAAGAACCTGGAAATGGAGCACAAAGTACAGGAAATGTTTGATTTTTGCCGATGTTCAAAAGTGAACAAATGATGTCATTGTCCAATAAATGTCCAAATAGCCATTCTAATACGCAGTCATGAATGGGTTGATGTAATTTTTACAATTATTACAGTATTGCAGTAGTCTGCATAACAGTAAATCTTCTATTTTTTGTTTGAATAAAATTTCAAAATAAAAAGCAAGAGTAATATCACAGGGACCTGGAGACATGACTGATGAACAAAGAAAATGTTATTTTAGAGCCAGGAATGTCTGCATTGTTCATTCTGGACCTTATTTTGAAATTGTCGTATTTTTTAATTTTCGTGAAATTGGCCAAATTGCAAATTTCTGACCATGTTATTGGGTAGTTGAAATCGGTAAATGGGCAGTTTCTTGTACTCAATCGATAGAAAAAATAGAGTTCTGAAGAAATAGTTATGAGTTTGGTTGACTGGAATAACGGAATTAGCCGAAAATAGGGCTCAAAGTGGGCGAAATTGCCGATTTTTAAATATCGCCAAAGTCGCTAACTTCGCGAGAGCGTAATTCCGTCAGTTTTCCATCAAATTTCGTTTTTTTTGGTGTCTTTACAATCGGGAAAAGATTCTCTATCATTTCATAAGAAAAAATAATTTTTTTTTTTTTCGAATATTTTGCGACACCAGAAGCAACTTCAGGATTTGGCCCTTCGACAGTCAAAGGGTTAAAAACTGTAGTGTAAAGCACCCTTCTGGCAAGACAGTGATGGAGTGAATGATGGTGAAAGTTTTTCTTTTTCGGGCCACCCTGCCTTGGTGGGAATCGGCCAGTGTGATAAAAAAAATAGTGTCGTCTGCAAATGATACAAAACTTGTATGTTTTTTTTTATCTATGCTATGAGAAACAGCAGAGGTGCCAGGACATTGCTCTGGGGAACTGAGCTTTTGGCCTTGCTGATGCTGGACTTTGTTTACTATTTATGTTAACCCAAAAATCCACCTGCCTGCCTTCGCTGTAATACCTATGGCCCTCATTTTGTGTGCTATCGAAACATTACATTTGTCAAATGCCTTTGTAAAATCTGTGTATATCACATTGGCATTTTGGTCGCCTTCCAACGCCTCCGTAATTCTTTCGTAGTAGGTCAGCAGCTGTGACCGGCATGATCGTCCTGCCTTAAAACTATGCTGGTTTACTACCTCCCTTATGCAAAGGAGCTGTGTCTGCACTCTTTAAGGGGTCTGGTATTTCACTTAGATCTAAATAGGGCATTCCATGAATCTGGTCCAGGTGCTAAGTGACTGGGCATGTTATCCATTTTTTTTGAAATCTATGGGATTAATACCAATGTCAGTTGGTCTTTGCGGCCTGGTGGAGTGAAAAATGTTTCTGCATTCTCTACCCTTGCTGTTGTTTAATGGATTGAAAACTCATTTCACTCATTTCCTGTTCGTCAGTATACAAATCTTTCAATAATGATCCAATTCTACAGGCAGTTCTTAGCTTTGAGCTTGCATTGGAAGAAAAATATTTTGGGTTTACAATATCCTGTATGGGCTTTTGTTCCCTTTGTACTATTGTTTGGTATAACAATACAAGGTTTTGTTCTAATTCAGTGATCTCTCTGCTAAGATTATCTTTCCTTCGTTGTTTTTAAGCAGTTCAGTAACCTGTTTTCTTCTGTAGCATCTGTTCTCTATCTGATCTGGTTTCCTCAATGGCATGTGCTTAATACAAACCTCCCCTCAAGGAAGGTTCCTTGATGTTGGTGAGGGGCTCTTGATTTAGGGAATTGGATCTGTGCTCCAGTTCCCCAAATTAAGCCTGAATGCCTTCCACATCCCCCCCCCCCCAGGCGCTGTATAATCCTCCGGGTTTAGCGCTTCCCCCTTGATTGTAATAATAATACAAACCTTGTATGCTGCTATACTCAGCTTCTCCAGGCACTGGTGGAAATTTAGGGTGGTCATGTCTGATTCCCAGGATGTCTCCCTAACACCAACTTCCCAATCCTCACACTCTTCTACTCCCATGTACACCTCAACCCCACTAAACCTCCCTCCCTCCCCCCTTTCCATACAATTTCAAAGCAGTGACATTCAAAGAATTTTTACAATTTTGAGAATTCTTTTGGTGCGGGGGGGGGGGGGGGGGAGTCTAAGGACTGCATCTGTTTTTTCTTGTTCTTTAGTTTTCAGTAACACAGCTATGTTAACCACTGGTCAAATATATGTATGTAATGCAGTAGAACCCCCCGTATCCACTGATTCAGTATCCTTGGTGTCAGTTGTCCACAGTTTACTGTGGCCTAAAATTGCCTTGTAATTTTGCATAATGAAGTTGGCAATTCTTCAAAGCCTAAGAGAAGCCATGAATTGCTTCCCATCAATGAAAAAGTTATAATTCTCCACTTATTGTGCATAATTTCAAACTTTATAATAGGTATGTTTAGAACTTGTATATAGGGTTTGCTACTATCCATGGCAGGTCCTTGGAATGTATCCTTACAGATACAGGGGGTCCTACTGTGTGTATAGCGAGACCTGTATAGGTAGATAAATGGTTTTATGTAAAGTACGAGAGTTCTCGTTATGCTTAGTATTGCATTTATGGTGGTCACATTTTCCTTGAGGGTCAATACCAGTGGCATGCAGAGGGGGATCCAATTAGGGGAAATAAGATAGTGATTTGGGGCATATAATCAAGAAGTTGACCCTGAGGATTGCCAGACCACTGCATGCCACTGGTCAGGATGGGTCCATTTGGATAAAATACCTCTGACATCAAGGAACTTGCATGGAGGTGAGTGGGTGTGTGTACTCCCAAACTAGACATGTTGGTGCTTGTGTAAATGTAGAATACGTAAGTGGGTTTAGTGCTGTTATGGACATTCCCTCCAAGCAGTGTTCCTTGATGCTCGGGGAGGTAATAACGTGTGCTCCAATTCCCTGAATGCCTCCCATTTACCCTTTGGTGCTGTAGGACTCCTATAGGTTTAGTGCTTCCTCTTAATGTTATACTTGTGGGTTTAGCACTTGTCTTGATGTAACACTTATTCAATAAATTGGTTTAGTGCTTGGTTTTTCATAAATTTTCTGAAATTACCTCTAAAAAGAAATCCCATTTTCTGTAATTGAAAATTTCCCTTTTTCTATGATTAATTTCCCATTTTCTGCAATTAAAAATTTCCCCTTTTCTATGATTAGTTTCCCATTTTCTATGATTAATTTCCCATTTTCTGTAATTGAAAATTTCCCATTTTCTATAATTAATTTCCCATTTTCTGTAATTGTTTCCCATTTTCTATGATTAATTTCCCATTTTCTGTAATTAAAAATTTCCCATTTTCTATGATTAATTTCCCGTTTTCTGTAATTAAAAAATTCCCATTCTCTATGATTAATTTCCCATTTTCTGTAATTGAAAATTTCCCATTTTCTATAATTGAAAGTTTCCCATTTTCTATGATTAATTTCCCATTTTCTATGATTAATTTCCCATTTTCTGTAATTAAAAATTTCCCATTTTCTATGATTAATTTCCCATTTTCTGTAATTGAAAATTTCCCATTTTCTATGATTAATTTCCCTTTTTCTATGATTAATTTCCCATTTTCTATAATTGAAAGTTTCCCATTTTCTGTAATTGAAAATTTCCCATTTTCTATGATTAATTTCCCATTTTCTGTAATTGAAAATTTCCCATTTTCTATGATTAATTTCCCTTTTTCTATGATTTACCATTTTCTATGATTAACTTCCCATTTTCTGTAATTGAAAATTTCCCATTTTCTATGATTAATTTCCCATTTTCTGTAATTGAAAATTTCCCATTTTCTATGATTAATTTCCCATTTTCTGTAATTAAAAATTTCCCATTTTCTATAATTAATTTCCCATTTTCTGTAATTGAAAATTTCCCATTTTCTATGATTAATTTCCCTTTTTCTATGATTTCCCATTTTCTATGATTAACTTCCCATTTTCTGTAATTGAAAATTTCCCATTTTCTATGATTAACTTCCCATTTTCTGTAATTGAAAATTTCCCTTTTTCTATGATTAATTTCCCATTTTTCTGATCTACACACTCTGGGCTTCAAAAACAGCTCATACAGCACTGCAGGAACAGTTTTAGAGAGGATCTGTCCTGTGACCAGAGATCCAGCTATTAGTACTGCAGGTAGTCATATGATTATCAAATGGCATACAATACTTTCTGTACTCGACTGAAGAAGCCTACTGTGTAGGCGAAATGTTTCTGAATAAAGTTGCCTAAGTGTTGCCTGTGTCTCTCATCTACCAGGTAGTCATATGCTTAAATAGTAAACACCATTTATTTGAGCATACGTCTACAACTTTCTGTACAAACCCATGAAATGGTTATAGGCATAACCATAGTCATTAAAGGGGTGGTGGGGTAAGCCAGTGGAAGGCCTCGGTCAGATGACCAAAAGCTCCAACTGTGGGTCGTACGACTAAGACACACGTCAGGAAACACTTGGCCTGTTTCCTGACAAGCCTAACCAGACCTAGTTCCACAATAAAATATTCCCAACTGAACTCGTGAGATTAAGACAAAAATCTTAAATATTGAAAATTTACATATTACTAAAACAGACAAAACAAATGCAGTAGTAATTATAAGGCTGTAGTAGTTTAACACTTAGTTCTGTAATATAAATACATACAAGGATTGATTGCCTAAAATAGTCTCCTGCGTAAACTCTCAGATGATCTCAGAGATTCACTTAACAGTAACTTCAAACAAAAAATAAATATTGAAAGGCAAAATGAGTTAATTAAAAAAAACAAACTACAAATCTTGTACCATACACGTGTAATCAAAACACACAAACTTGGTAATCCAGCCAGGCCTATAATCACCTCTGCTCACAAATTATCAAAAGGGCAATTAGACAAACCCAATTGTAGGTTAACTTTTCCAACTAATAAGAATGATTTTGACATATTAAGCACCATGTCATAAGTGTAACATTACAATATGTTTAGTGTTGACGTTTTATTCACAAAATTCCCAGCTGATGACTTGCTAAGTTTCTATCTGAAGACTTATGCAGTTAAAATTTACTATTGTCCATTTCTACAATCACTGAGCTTATTAAACTTGTGTTAAATGGTAAGCAGTACAAACCATACCCCAGCCGGGATTGAACCCGTGGTCAGTCTCAAAACTACAGCCCGTCGCGTTAGCCACTAGACCAGCAGTACACTAAATTTTGGCATGACAATGGGAAATCCTCTTTTACCAGTCCTTAGCAATTTATACATGGAATTTCTTGATACCAAACTGCTAAACAGAATTCTTCCTGATAAAGCTAAGTGGTACAGATATATGGATGTCCTGTGCTTAATGCCCAAAATATACATGCCTACATATCTCAGTTAACCTTTTCACTATCCAGATCCCTAAAATTAATATAGCTCTCAGTGTTCATTTAAAAAAAAATACTTTTAAAATTAAATATCTTTTTCTGAAGGTATTGACACCAAAAGTATGAAATTTGATAGAAAACTTATGGAACTACACAGGCACAAAGCAGCATGGGAAAAATTTACACATTGGTGAATCATTGAGTCCTGTTTTAAATTAATTCCATTGCTATTTTGCTAGTATGCCTTGTAGTATATTGACTGAGCACAAGAAACTGCCCATTCGACTATTTTAATTATCCCAAAATGTGGACACAAGTCAATTTGGCCAATTTTACACAAAATTAAAAAAAAAACTGCAATTCAAAAATAGAGTAAAAAAAATAAACAACGTAGACATTCCTGGCACTAAAACAATATTTTCTCTGTTAATTAGTCATGTCCCCCCCAGCCTCTCCTTATTACACTTGCCTTCCATTCTGAATTCATAATCACACAAAAGTAGATTTTTTCCATTTCCTGGATAATAAGAAATAACCAGGAATGGTTTACAGCATCTTAATAATTGAATCAAACCTATTACAGCCCATAAAACAGACTGGGGGATGTAGGGGAAGGCCTTAGACATCCTCATGAAAATTCAGCAAAAATCAAATACAGCCTCTTTTCACTTAACAACAGAGTTGCGTTCCTAAGACCACACTGTTACACGAATTCGTCGCTAAGTGAGGAGCATACTTTAATGGTAGCGGGTTTGTGACAACCATCTTTGATATTGTTTTAATGTCACTTTTGCACCATTTATAACATTTCTGGTATATTAAATGTTTATACAGTAGTGTACTGTATGTTGAAATACACGTAAATAGAATAGAGGAAATCAGCACTAATGTACATTATTTAGGTACAAATACTGGTCAGAGAGCCCGTCCTAAGTCTGAGGCGTCGGTAAATGAGTACGTTGCTAAGTGAGGAGAAGCTGTATTTCCGCTACTTCAAGCTCAGTTTCAAGCTACTTCCAGTCCTGAAACCAACATGCCCCAGCATGTTAATGACTTTGTAATTAACATTTCATAAAATGTAAATTACACATTGTAACCAAAGAAATCTCAGCAGTATGTCTTCCATTATATCAAATACCACAAAATAGACAAAAAACCATCGTGGAAAATAACTCGGTCAATAGTTTAAACCAAACACATCGTCGTGCACTGCATGGGGCAGGATTTTTTTATACTGTGCCCACTCATCACACAGACCCATTGTCTCATATCTAAGCCAAAATTTACCACTCAGAGCTCGTATGAGTAAACCGAACTCATAATAGAAACCTACGCAAGGGACCCCTGGCCTCAAATGATGTAGTTCAACGTGACAGACACTGAAAGAGTTAAATAATCTAGCTCCATCTATAAAGTTTACTGCTATTTTTCAGATATCTGAGTAATTAAAAGGCACCAAGAATTTAAATTCAAAGTACACAGAAAGCTAATGAATATCTGTTCTTACATAAGAACAGATATTCGTTACATATCATAAACTAAAATTTTCCCAAAGTTGGTTTGATATACACGCCAACCTTCATGTAAAACTTAATCAAAACTGGAGATGGTCAGGCAGGAACGATATTCAAAACTGGTCCACTTGACATGGAATGACCCTATAATAAAAAGTGGCCAATTCCAGACGTTTACAATAGTAATATTAAACAATAGCTTACAAATAATGAAACTAAAACTCTTCCCCACAACTACGAATTATTTACATATGCATAATTGCTTAACCCTTTCAGGGTCGAGAGCCCCTCTCCTAAACTCGTTCTCAGGGTCGAAAATTTTTCAGAAAAAAAATTATTTTTTTCTTATGAAATGACAGATAATCTTTTCCCGATTATTATGACACCAAAAGTATGAAATTTGATGGAAAACTTACGGAATTTTGCTCTCGCGAAGTTAGCAGTCTCGACGATGTTTATGCATTGGTGATTTCGCCCACTTTGAGCCCCATTTTCGGCCAATGTCAGTGTACTAGTTGACAAAAATCATATCTATTTCTCTAGAACTCCATTTTTTCTATCGAATGACTACACGAAACCATCCATTTACCAATTTCAACTATCCAATAAAGTGGTCAGAAATTGGCAATTTTGCCAATTTCCAAATAGGGCCCAGAATAAACAAGATGGACATTCCTGGCACTAAAATAACATTTTCTCTGTTCATTAGTCACGTCCCCACGCCCCTCTTACATTTCTTTTGCTTTCCACTTTGAATTTTTACTCTCACAAAAAATAGAAGATTTACTGTTATACAGACTACTGCATTAGTGTAGAAATGGTATACATAATATCAGTGCAAGAATATTAGACTCACCAGTTGATGAGTATTGGACGCTTGGCCTGATTTGTTTACTTTTGAAATTTGGTAAAAATCGAACATTTCTGTTACTTTAAGCTCAATTTCAAGGTACTTTTCATTATGAAACCAATCAAAATCATCTCAATTTCTGTAATATGTCTTCCATTCTATAAAATGAGACCAGGAAAGCTAGAATACAACAATAAATACCATACGAAAATACACTACAAAGTTGGTTTTAAACCAAAAACGCAGTCGGAGTTTTTTTTTTTTTCTCATTATGCACTGTGTGCTGCAGGACTTTTTTTATACTGTGCACACTGACCACATAGACCCATTCTTTCATATGTAGGCCTACCAGCTTTCTCTCACTAGATTTGAAGGCTCTAGAATTTAGGCATTCTAGTGCGTCAATAACCCTGGTGCATAAGCCATACTAGTATGTCAGAAACCCTGAAAGGGTTAACCATGATTGTATTCTGGAGCAGAGAACAAGGACTAGTTTGCCCAAAACACACCACATTCTACTTCAAATCCGAATGCAAGTTCGTGACTTTGTGCCTTGAAGAACAAAATGGCACAACCTTTCCTGTGTGTTGGTTGTGTGTGTTTTGTGCTTTTCAGATGTGCTCATGTTAATCTTTTTTTGGGCCTAGTTCCTAGGCCTTCTGTGTATCCATATGCTCTTGCACTACCATCCACAGGATATGAGGTACACAATAAACTAGCCACTACCATCCACAGGATATGAGGTACACAATAAACTAGCCACTACCATCCACAGGATATGAGGTACACAATAAACTAGCCACTACCATCCACAGGATGGATATGAGGTACACAATAAACTAGCCACTACCATCCACAGGATATGAGGTACACAATAAACTAGCCACTACCATCCACAGGATATGAGGTACACAATAAACTAGCCACAACCATCCACAGGATGGATATGAGGTACACAATAAACTAGCCACTACCATCCACAGGATATGAGGTACACAATAAACTAGCCACTACCATCCACAGGATATGAGGTACACAATAAACTAGCCACAACCATCCACAGGATGGATATGAGGTACACAATAAACTAGCCACTACCATCCACAGGATGGATATGAGGTACACAATAAACTAGCCACAACCATCCACAGGATGGATATGAGGTGCACAATAAACTAGCCACAACCATCCACAGGATGGATATGAGGTGCACAATAAACTAGCCACTACCATCCACAGGATGGATATGAGGTGCACAATAAACTAGCCACTACCACCATCCACAGGATGGATATGAGGTGCACAATAAACTAGCCACTACCATCCACAGGATGGATATGAGGTGCACAATAAACCAGCCACTACCATCCACAGGATGGATATGAGGTACACAATAAACTAGCCACTACCATCCACAGGATGGATATGAGGTACACAATAAACTAGCCACTACCATCCACAGGATGGATATGAGGTACACAATAAACTAGCCACTACCATCCACAGGATGGATATGAGGTACACAATAAACTAGCCACTAGCATCCACAGGATGGATATGAGGTGCACAATAAACTAGCCACTACCATCCACAGGATGGATATGAGGAACACAATAAACTAGCCACTACCATCCACAGGATGGATATGAGGTACACAATAAACTAGCCACTACCATCCACAGGATGGATATGAGGTGCACAATAAACTAGCCACTACCATCCACAGGATGGATATGAGGTGCACAATAAACTAGCCACTACCATCCACAGGATGGATATGAGGAACACAATAAACTAGCCACTACCATCCACAGGATGGATATGAGGTGCACAATAAACTAGCCACTACCATCCACAGGATGGATATGAGGTACACAATAAACTAGCCACTACCATCCACAGGATGGATATGAGGTACACAATAAACTAGCCACTACCATCCACAGGATGGATATGAGGTGCACAATAAACTAGCCACTACCATCCACAGGATGGATATGAGGTGCACAATAAACTAGCCACTACCATCCACAGGATGGATATGAGGTACACAATAAACTAGCCACTACCATCCACAGGATGGATATGAGGTACACAATAAACTAGTAGGTTGGTAGACAGCAACCACCCAGGGAAGTACTACCGTCCTGCCAGATGACTGTGAAACAAAAACCTGTAACTGTTTTGCATGATGGTAGGATTGCTGGTTTCTTTTTCTGTCTCATAAACACGCTAAGATAACAGGGATATCTTGCTACTCCTACTTACACTTTGGTCACACTTCACAGACACGCACATGCATATATATATATACATACATCTAGGTTTTTCTCCTTTTTCTAAATAGCTCTTGTTCTTTTTTATTTCTTCTATTGTCCATGGGGAAGTGGAAAAGAATCTTTCCTCCGTAAGCCATGCGTGTCGTATGAGGCGACTAAAATGCCGGGAGCAATGGGCTAGTAACCCCTTCTCCTGTATACAATTACTAAAAAAGAGAAGAAGAAAAACTTTATAAAACTGGGTTGCTTAAATGTGCGTGGATGTAGTGCGGATGACAAGAAACAGATGATTGCTGATGTTATGAATGAAAAGAAGTTGGATGTCCTGGCCCTAAGCGAAACAAAGCTGAAGGGGGTAGGAGAGTTTCAGTGGGGGGAAATAAATGGGATTAATCTGGAGTATCTGAGAGAGTTAGAGCAAAGGAAGGGGTAGCAGTAATGTTAAATGATCAGTATGGAAGGAGAAAAGAGAATATGAATGTGTAAATTCAAGAATTATGTGGATTAAAGTAAAGGTTGGATGCGAGAAGTGGGTCATAATAAGCGTGTATGCACCTGGAGAAGAGAGGAATGCAGAGGAGAGAGAGAGATTTTGGGAGATGTTAAGTGAATGTATAGGAGCCTTTGAACCAAGTGAGAGAGTAATTGTGGTAGGGGACTTGAATGCTAAAGTAGGAGAAACTTTTAGAGAGGGTGTGGTAGGTAAGTTTGGGGTGCCAGGTGTAAATGATAATGGGAGCCCTTTGATTGAACTTTGTATAGAAAGGGGTTTAGTTATAGGTAATACATATTTTAAGAAAAAGAGGATAAATAAGTATACACGATATGATGTAGGGCGAAATGACAGTAGTTTGTTGGATTATGTATTGGTAGATAAAAGACTGTTGAGTAGACTTCAGGATGTACATGTTTATAGAGGGGCCACAGATATATCAGATCACTTTCTAGTTGTAGCTACACTGAGAGTAAAAGGTAGATGGGATACAAGGAGAATAGAAGCATCAGGGAAGAGAGAGGTGAAGGTTTATAAACTAAAAGAGGAGGCAGTTAGGGTAAGATATAAACAGCTATTGGAGGATAGATGGGCTAATGAGAGCATAGGCAATGGGGTCGAAGAGGTATGGGGTAGGTTTAAAAATGTAGTGTTAGAGTGTTCAGCAGAAGTTTGTGGTTACAGGAAAGTGGGTGCAGGAGGGAAGAGGAGCGATTGGTGGAATGATGATGTAAAGAGAGTAGTAAGGGAGAAAAAGTTAGCATATGAGAAGTTTTTACAAAGTAGAAGTGATGCAAGGAGGGAAGAGTATATGGAGAAAAAGAGAGAAGTTAAGAGAGTGGTGAAGCAATGTAAAAAGAGAGCAAATGAGAGAGTGGGTGAGATGTTATCAACAAATTTTGTTGAAAATAAGAAAAAGTTTTGGAGTGAGATTAACAAGTTAAGAAAGCCTAGAGAACAAATGGATTTGTCAGTTAAAAATAGGAGAGGAGAGTTATTAAATGGAGAGTTAGAGGTATTGGGAAGATGGAAGGAATATTTTGAGGAATTGTTAAATGTTGATGAAGATAGGGAAGCTGTGATTTCGTGTATAGGGCAAGGAGGAATAACATCTTGTAGGAGTGAGGAAGAGCCAGTTGTGAGTGTGGGGGAAGTTCGTGAGGCAGTAGGTAAAATGAAAGGGGGTAAGGCAGCCGGGATTGATGGGATAAAGATAGAAATGTTAAAAGCAGGTGGGGATATAGTTTTGGAGTGGTTGGTGCAATTATTTAATAAATGTATGGAAGAGGGTAAGGTACCTAGGGATTGGCAGAGAGCATGCATAGTTCCTTTGTATAAAGGCAAAGGGGATAAAAGAGAGTGCAAAAATTATAGGGGGATAAGTCTGTTGAGTGTACCTGGTAAAGTGTATGGTAGAGTTATAATTGAAAGAATTAAGAGTAAGACGGAGAATAGGATAGCAGATGAACAAGGAGGCTTTAGGAAAGGTAGGGGGTGTGTGGACCAGGTGTTTACAGTGAAACATATAAGTGAACAGTATTTAGATAAGGCTAAAGAGGTCTTTGTGGCATTTATGGATTTGGAAAAGGCGTATGACAGGGTGGATAGGGGGGCAATGTGGCAGATGTTGCAAGTGTATGGTGTAGGAGGTAGGTTACTGAAAGCAGTGAAGAGTTTTTACGAGGATAGTGAGGCTCAAGTTAGAGTATGTAGGAAAGAGGGAAATTTTTTCCCAGTAAAAGTAGGCCTTAGACAAGGATGTGTGATGTCACCGTGGTTGTTTAATATATTTATAGATGGGGTTGTAAGAGAAGTAAATGCGAGGGTCTTGGCAAGAGGCGTGGAGTTAAAAGATAAAGAATCACACACAAAGTGGGAGTTGTCACAGCTGCTCTTTGCTGATGACACTGTGCTCTTGGGAGATTCTGAAGAGAAGTTGCAGAGATTGGTGGATGAATTTGGTAGGGTGTGCAAAAGAAGAAAATTAAAGGTGAATACAGGAAAGAGTAAGGTTATGAGGATAACAAAAAGATTAGGTGATGAAAGATTGAATATCAGATTGGAGGGAGAGAGTATGGAGGAGGTGAACGTATTCAGATATTTGGGAGTGGACGTGTCAGCAGATGGGTCTATGAAAGATGAGGTGAATCATAGAATTGATGAGGGAAAAAGAGTGAGTGGTGCACTTAGGAGTCTGTGGAGACAAAGAACTTTGTCCTTGGAGGCAAAGAGGGGAATGTATGAGAGTATAGTTTTACCAACGCTCTTATATGGGTGTGAAGCGTGGGTGATGAATGTTGCAGCGAGGAGAAGGCTGGAGGCAGTGGAGATGTCATGTCTGAGGGCAATGTGTGGTGTGAATATAATGCAGAGAATTCGTAGTTTGGAAGTTAGGAGGAGGTGCGGGATTACCAAAACTGTTGTCCAGAGGGCTGAGGAAGGGTTGTTGAGGTGGTTCGGACATGTAGAGAGAATGGAGCGAAACAGAATGACTTCAAGAGTGTATCAGTCTGTAGTGGAAGGAAGGCGGGGTAGGGGTCGGCCTAGGAAAGGTTGGAGGGAGGGGGTAAAGGAGGTTTTGTGTGCGAGGGGCTTGGACTTCCAGCAGGCATGCGTGAGCGTGTTTGATAGGAGTGAATGGAGACAAATGGTTTTTAATACTTGACGTGCTGTTGGAGTGTGAGCAAAGTAACATTTATGAAGGGATTCAGGGAAACCGGCAGGCCGGACTTGAGTCCTGGAGATGGGAAGTACAGTGCCTGCACTCTGAAGGAGGGGTGTTAATGTTGCAGTTTAAAAACTGTAGTGTAAAGCACCCTTCTGGCAAGACAGTGATGGAGTGAATGATGGTGAAAGTTTTTCTTTTTCGGGCCACCCTGCCTTGGTGGGAATCGGCCGGTGTGATAATAAAAAAAATAATATAAATAAACTAGCCACTACCATCCACAGGATGGATATGAGGTGCACAATAAACTAGCCACTACCATCCACAGGATGGATATGAGGTACACAATAAACTAGCCACTACCATCCACAGGATGGATATGAGGTACACAATAAACTAGCCACTACCATCCACAGGATGGATATGAGGTACACAATAAACTAGCCACTACCATCCACAGGATGGATATGAGGTGCACAATAAACTAGCCACTACCATCCACAGGATGGATATGAGGTACACAATAAACTAGCCACTACCATCCACAGGATGGATATGAGGTACACAATAAACTAGCCACTACCATCCACAGGATGGATATGAGGTACACAATAACTAGCCACTACCATCCACAGGATGGATATGAGGTACACAATAAACTAGCCACTACCATCCACAGGATGGATATGAGGTACACAATAAACTAGCCACTACCATCCACAGGATGGATATGAGGTACACAATAAACTAGCCACTACCATCCACAGGATGGATATGAGGTGCACAATAAACTAGCCACTACCATCCACAGGATAGATATGAGGTACACAATAAACTAGCCACTACCATCCACAGGATGGATATGAGGTACACAATAAACTAGCCACTACCATCCACAGGATGGATATGAGGTACACAATAACTAGCCACTACCATCCACAGGATGGATATGAGGTGCACAATAAACTAGCCACTACCATCCACAGGATGGATATGAGGTACACAATAAACTAGCCACTACCATCCACAGGATGGATATGAGGTACACAATAAACTAGCCACTACCATCCACAGGATGGATATGAGGTACACAATAACTAGCCACTACCATCCACAGGATGGATATGAGGTACACAATAACTAGCCACTACCATCCACAGGATGGATATGAGGTGCACAATAAACTAGCCACTACCATCCACAGGATGGATATGAGGTGCACAATAAACTAGCCACTACCATCCACAGGATGGATATGAGGTACACAATAAACTAGCCACTACCATCCACAGGATGGATATGAGGTACACAATAAACTAGCCACTACCATCCACAGGATGGATATGAGGTACACAATAAACTAGCCACTTCAATGGCAAAATCTATTCCAACCATTTTTTTTACATGTAAATTTCATTAAATGTACACTGCATAAAATAAAGTATTTAAATCTGAATCACTGCTAACACTAGGGGACATAACTTAGTCACTCCTCAAACCTGCGGTAAACTAGAGGATCGTCAAGAGCAAACTGGAACCAGCAAATAACAAGCTTATTCAGAATGCACCTATCTGCTGGAACAGAATGTGTTTAATATTAGAAAACAAGACACACAGCACAGTGTTTCAATAATATACCTCCCATCATTTGATGGAAATGAGTGGAATCTCATAGCTAAGTTATCTTTCCTAGTGACTAAAATGCCAGGAACAAGATGCTAGTAACACCTCCTGTATACATTACTAAATGCTGGCAGCAAGGTGCTAATAACACCACCTGTATAAATTACTAAATTTACAAAGAAAAGCTTTCATTTTTCTTATCAGAGTCGTCCTGCCTTGGTGGGATACGACCGGTTCGATAAAATACAAAAAATCTTCTCTGAAAATATTTCACAAAACTACAGTGGACCCCCGCTTAACGATCACCTCCAAATGCGACCAATTATGTAAGTGTATTTATGTAAGTGCGTTTGTACGTGTATGTTTGGGGGTCTGAAATGGACTAATCTACTTCACAATATTCCTTATGGGAACAAATTCGGTCAGTACTGGCACCTGAACATACTTCTGGAGTGAAAAAAGTTCGTTAACCGGGTGTCCACTGTATTATACATCTTAGTGAAAGAAATTGTCTGGTCTCAAAAATACTGTATCAAGTACAATATTTGAACTACTTCATCAAGAAAGCTTTTGTCGAATCAATATCTTCCAGCTTGGGTGACACCATCACCTCTCCAGATGACTGTGTTAGCTATAACCCCAATGGAAATACAGTGGAACCTCAAAAATCGAACTGCTCCCAACACGACCAATTATGTAAATGTATTTTTGTAAGTGCTTTTATAAGCGTATTTTTGAGGGTCTGAAATGGACTAATCTAATTTACAATATTCCTGATGGGAATAAATTCATTCGGTAAAGGCACTCGAACAGCCTTCTGGACAGAAGAAAGTTCGATATTTGAGGTTCCACTGTAAGTCACTTTGGCTTTTTTCAGTTATCCTGGTGGGTAATCTACTCATATGCTGCTATGTACGATAATTTATGTAACTATTTGTGTGTACCTGAATAAACTTACTAAGTTCAAGGTTACACCACTTACTGCAACACAATATTCAGCACATTTATAGACTCCCAATGTAAGAATATCTTCTTTACTGTCAATGTTGGTAGAATTACTGACAATATGTTAGGTTAAAGGGTATGAAGAACACTAGCAGCAGAGAATGATACTGGGAAGGGGATGAAGAGTACTAGCAGCAGAGAATGATACTGGGAAGGGGATGAAGAGTACTAGCAGCAGAGAATGATACTGGGAAGGGGATGAAGAGTACTAGCAGCAGAGAATGATACTGGGAAGGGGATGAAGAGTACTAGCAGCAGAGAATGATACTGGGAAGGGGATGAAAAGTACTAGCAGCAGAGAATGATACTGGGAAGGGGATGAAGAGTACTAGCAGCAGAGAATGATACTGGGAAGGGGATGAAGAGTACTAGCAGCAGAGAATGATACTGGGAAGGGGATGAAGAGTACTAGCAGCAGAGAATGATATTCCACCTGTTCTGTGGTTTGTTAGCAGCATTGAGCAGTCACAAAATAAGTAAGACCTATGCACATCAGTTATCTTTATTTCCAAAATGTTTCATGTACAAAGTAGGCACTTCTGAAAGTTGTTTAACCCCTTCAGGGTCCAAGGCCCAAATCTGAAGTGGTGCCCCAGTGTCCAAGAATTTTCAAAAAAAAATTTTTTTATTTTTTCTTATGAAATGGTAGAGAATCTTTTTGTGAAGGTAATAAAACAAAAAGTACGAAATTTGATGGAAAATTGACGAAATTATGCTCTCGCGAATTTTGATGTGTCAGCGATATTTACGAATCGGCGATTTTGCCGACTTTGACTCCCATTTTAGGCCAATTACATTATTCCAATCAACCAAATTCTTAGCTATTTCACTAGTATTACTTCTATTCTATCGATTGAGCACAAGAAATCACCAAGTCAACTGTTTCAACTACAAATTAAAGTGATCTGAAATTGTTAATTTGGTCAATTTAACACAAAGTTCAAAATATTCTAATTTCAAAACAGGGTCCAGAATAAACAATGTAGGTATTCTTGGAACTAAACTAACATTTCCTCTGTTCATTAGTTACGTTTTGAGGCTTTACAAATAAATTCCATTTTGATTTTTATTACTGTTATGCAATATTGTAATAATTGTATAAATATCATCACCATATTTGTGAATGTATATTAGACCCACCAGCTGACGTGTATTAGACGTGTGAGGTCGTTTGTTTACTCTTGAATATCGGCAAAAATTTAATATTTCTGCTACTTTGAGCTCAGTTTCAAGCCATTTCCAGTGCTAAAACCAATCAAAATCATCTCTATTTCTGTAATATGTCTTCCATTCTATCAAATGAGACCAAGAAATCGCAAATAGAACTATAAAAAACACAAAAAAACACTGCAAAGTCGCTGTTTTAATCGAAAAATCATGATTTCAGTTTTTTTCTCTCATTATACACAGCGTGCTGCAGGATTTGTTTTATGTGGTGCACACATACCACATAGATGTATTCTCTCATATCTAGGCCCAAATGTACCACTCACAGTTTATCAGAGTGAGCTGAGCTCATGACGTAGATCTACGGTTTGGACCCTGAACGTAAAGCCGTAGATCTATGGGACGGACCATCAAAGGGTTAAGGATGCCCGCTGCCCGCTTCCAGACCAGGGTTTCAAGTGGATCAAGACTTGATCAACCAGGCTGTTACTGCTGGTTACACCACCCTGGTTGGTCAGGCATCTGAGGAACTTGTCCGGTTCCCTCTGTGCATGTAGCACTCCTGTGTTTCATTAAGGATGCTCTGCACTGTCTGGTTTCACATTCTGCCAAATCTCTTGTGTTCGTACTGTGTGAATGTGCAGGTTTGGAACCAGTCCCTCCAGTGGAAGTTCTTTGTGTTTTCCAGCTTGGCAATATCACCAGCCTTGAAGGTGGCTGTTAGTATACAGCAGTATTGTATCAAGAATGCCATGACTGAGAATGATTAATGTTAATGGTGAAAACTGAGGTGTCCTCATCATGTGTGTGAATGAGAAATAATGATAGTGAGGGCATACATCAGTCAGGTTGTTGGAAGCAGAAAGTTCTAAGATTGTAGGTCTGGAAAGAACAAGTGACTTAAAGAATATCAACAGTGATTCAGCATCCCCAGTCTTGAAAGCTCTAGTTATCCAGCCTATCATCATTTTGGTAGTAATATCAACACTGCTGTGATCCTTAAATTATCACTCTCAAGTTTTGCATATGGAAATTTCACTCTACTGAATGATTCAAGTTTATCCTGTAATTCATTATGGTCTTTATTTCTTCCATTCCTCCAAAGAATAGCAACTGAGCATTATACTGTTGTCTGAGGCCTATTTTTATTTATTAACACTTCGGCCATCTCCCACCAAGGCAGGGTGGCCCGAAAAAGAAAAACTTTCATAATCATTCACTCCATCACTGTCTTGCCAGAGGTACGCTTACACTACAGTTATAAAACTGCAACATTAACACCCCTCTGAGTCCTAATGGACTTTATATTCTCCTGAAGGTTCACTGCCTCTCTGAATACAGAGGTGACTAAATGTGAATACAGCAGTGGTTGAATCTTTTTCACACCTGAGGGACTGACCATCCCCATATCCGCAGGGGATACGTTCCAAGACCAGGGATATCCAAAACTGTGGATAGTAACGAATCCTATATATGTTAGTTTCCATTGACATACATACCTATGATAACGTTTAATTGATAAATAATGCATAATAACTGGAGAATTAGCATTTTTTCACTGATAAGAAGCACTTCACTGCTTCTCTTAGGCTTTGTACCATCATTACTTTTGTGACTCAGCGGATGGGTCTATGAAAGATGAGGTGAATCATAGAATTGATGAGGGGAAAAGGGTGAGTGGTGCACTTAGGAGTCTGTGGAGACAAAGAACTTTGTCCTTGGAGGCAAAGAGGGGAATGTATGAGAGTATAGTTTTACCAACGCTCTTATATGGGTGTGAAGCATGGGTGATGAATGTTGCAGCGAGGAGAAGGCTGGAGGCAGTGGAGATGTCATGTCTGAGGGCAATGTGTGGTGTGAATATAATGCAGAGAATTCGTAGTTTGGAAGTTAGGAGGAGGTGCGGGATTACCAAAACTGTTGTCCAGAGGGCTGAGGAAGGGTTGTTGAGGTGGTTCGGACATGTAGAGAGAATGGAGCGAAACAGAATGACTTCAAGAGTGTATCAGTCTGTAGTGGAAGGAAGGCGGGGTAGGGGTCGGCCTAGGAAAGGTTGGAGAGAGGGGATAAAGGAGGTTTTGTGTGCGAGGGGCTTGGACTTCCAGCAGGCATGCGTGAGCGTGTTTGATAGGAGTGAATGGAGACAAATGGTTTTTAATACTTGACGTGCTGTTGGAGTGTGAGCAAAGTAACATTTATGAAGGGGTTCAGGGAAACTGGCAGGCCGGACTTGAGTCCTGGAGATGGGAAGTACAGTGCCTGCACTCTGAAGGAGGGGTGTTAATGTTGCAGTTTAAAAACTGTAGTGTAAAGCACCCTTCTGGCAAGACAGTGATGGAGTGAATGATGGTGAAAGTTTTTCTTTTTCGGGCCACCCTGCCTTGGTGGGAATCTGCCAGTGTGATAATAAAAATAATATAATCATAATGACACAATTTCAAACAAACCTCTGATCGTGTGTTCTATCCCCACCCGTGGTATGGCTTTTTCACTACTTTTGTCCTTTTGAGCCATCATTAAGCAAAATTAAGGGCTATTTTCAGGCCGCTGATCACATCATCTGTACCTCTCCAATGCCTCTGGTGTCTCCATATTTAGTCACCTCTGTATTCAACTGAAGTAGTCTACTGTATGGGCAAAAGTTTCAGATACCTGACAATGGAGTTCCGTTCCTAATACCACGTTGGTAAACAAATTCGTCGCTAAGTGAGGAGCATAATGTAATGGTGGTGTGTTTGTGTCAACCATCTTTCATGTTGTTTTAATGTCACCTTTGCCCCATTTAACACATTTCTGGTATACAGTGGACCCCCGCTTAACGATCACCTCCCAATGTGACCAATTATGTAAGTGTATTTATGTAAGTGCGTTTGTACGTGTATGTTTGGGGGTCTGAAATGGACTAATCTACTTCACAATATTCCTTATGGGAACAAATTCGGTCAGTACTGGCACCTGAACATACTTCTGGAATGAAAAAATATCGTTAACCGGGGGTCCACTGTATTTTTAAATGTTTGTACAGTAGTGTACTATATATTGTAATAAACAGAATAGAGGAAATCAGCTCTAATGTACATTATTTAGGTATGAATACTGGTCAGAGAGCCTGTCATAAGTCCGAGGCCTTGGAAAACGAGTACGTTGCTAAGTGAGGAGAAACTACAATAAATTTATTTTGACATGATGCAGAGCATTTCGGGCAAACTTAAAATTAACTTAAGGTTAATAAGGCAATAACAGAGTAAATGGTCATTAGATGAGTTACAGTGAGCACAAGAGAAATGTTTATTAATAGGTAATGTTGCAGATTTTACTCTTCTGCTTATAGGTATTGTACAGTGGACCCCCGCTTAACGAACTTTTTTCATTCCAGTAGTATGTTCAGGTGCCAGTACTGACCGAATTTTTCCCCATAAGGAATATTGTGAAGTAGATTAGTCCATTTCAGACCCCCAAACATACACGTACAAACGCACTTACATAAATACACTTACATAATTGGTCGCATTTGGAGGTGATCGTTAAGCGGGGGTCCACTGTATACCAATGTGTCTGAAGGAGGTCAAGATGATGTAACAGATTGAGAAACTTTGACTAATTCTTGATAAATGTTATGAAGAAATTGTAGCCAGAATTCTCAACAACAGCACATCGCAGACATCTACCTCAGGATCCTTTTCCAAATCACAAAAAACAGCATCTGAGTCGGATTGAAACATCATCATAAGATTCAATCTCCTATGTGTGGGTTATTTTTGTATTGCTCCAGTCACGGTATTGTGCCTTTTTGTTCTCCACCAAGACAGACAACTGAAATTTTCAAACTATTTTTGCAGAGTAGATGCAGATACCTTAAACAATGACATACTCATGGGGTCTGAACTTTTACTGCACAGAGTTAAGTTCTCAGCGTAGGAGATGTTACTACTCTGACTAAAACACTAACCAAACCAGAGAAATAAATTATATATCCTGAGAACTTCTCGACTAGCACTAGTCTAGCAAAATTAGTAACATAACCCTACAGAATTCAATGGGATACGGCCGGTGCGCTGAAAGAAGAAACCTACAGAATTGCAGATGCTCCTGTGCTTTACGATGGCTCGGCTTGCAATATCTTGACTTTGCAGTGGTGCGACAGCAATGCACATTTGGTACCTTTATACCCTTGAGTTCCAAGAGTCCTACTCCTGGAGCCTGGCCATCACCCATGGCCATGAGCCAGGCTCGTCACCTACCTTTCCGAGAACCCCAGAGCATTCAAAAAAGTGTGCAAGCATATGCTTCCTATTCATTATTGTCATAACAAGAAAGCCTGGAAGACATTACCATTGTGTGAAGACTGGTTTTAGAATCATGTTATTCCCCAAGTGAATGAACATTGCCATCAAAACAGCACACCCTTCACGATTCTCCTTATTTCAGATAATGCTCCTGGACATTCACAGTAATTATTTGTTTATTTACTAATTTAGTGACAGTAGTTATTCATTTACTAATTTATTTGTTATATATTCATGTTCGACTCAGGATATTTGTAACTTACAGTGGGCTCATCAGAATGTAACCCCACTGTAAGTCAAGGAGCACCTGTACAGTTCCTGGGTTGTGACTGGGAAGATAGGAAGGTAGTCGCTACATCTGACTGTCTGTGGGTGATGCTGAATCCTACTTGATCCAAAAAGTGCCATACAGCCTCTCCTCACTTAGCGACATACTCGTTTACCGACAACTCGGACTTACGACAGGCTCTCTGACCAGTGTGTATACCAAAATAATGTATGTTAGACCTGATTTCCTCCATTCTGTTTAATACAATATGCAGTACTGTATAAACATTTAAAAATACAGCGGTACCTGGAGTTTCATACAGCTCCCAACTCGAACAATTATGTAAGTGTATTTTTATGGGTATGAAGCAGACTAATCTAATTTACATTATTCCTTATGGGAATAAATTTGTTTGGTATCGGCACTTGAACAGCCTTCTGGAATAAATTAAGTTCATAACTCGAGGTACCACTGTATACCAGAAATGTTATAAATGGTGCAAAGGTGACATTACAACAATATCAAAGATTGTTGACACAAACTCACTACTGGGGCTCTGGTGGCCTGGTGGTTAACGCTCTGGCTTCACACGGTGAGGGCCTGGGTTCGATTCCCAGCCAGAGTAGAAACATTGGGCGTGTTTCTTTCCACTGTTGTCTATGTTCCCCATCAGTAAAATGGGTACCTGGGTGTTAGTCGACTGGTGTGGGTCGCATCCTGGGACACTGACCTAAGGAGGCCTGGTCACAGACCAGGCCGCGGGGGCGTTGACCCCCGGAACTCTCTCCAGAACTCTCTCCAGATAAACTGTTACAGTATGCTCCTCACTTAGCGACGAACTCGTTTACCAACGTGGTCTTAGGAATGGAACTCCGTTGTTAAGTGAGAAGAGGCTGTATTCAACTTGCCATTTGTAACTTTAGCTCCAGTACAACTTAAGGGACTACAAGCCCCTCCTACAACAGACAATGTCACTCAGAGAGTTCAGAGTTAGAGTACCAACACTTACAAGATTACAAGAGCCAACTAGGCAATTTTTTTTATTTTTTTATTAACACATCGGCCATTTCCCATCAAGGTAGGGTGATCCGAAAAGAAGAAACACTTTCATCATCACTCACTCCATCACTGTCTTGCCAGAGGTGCGACTACACCATATTTAAACAACAGTATATCTCCACCCATCCTTCAGAGTGCCGGCACCGTACTTCCCACCTTCAGGACTCAAGTTCAGCTAACCGATTTTCCTGAATCCCTTTATAAATGTTACTTTGCTCACACTCCAACAGCACACCAAACCATTAAAAGCATTTGCCTCCACTCGCTCCTAAATAACACTCGTGCATGCTTGCTGGAAGTCTAAGCCATTTGCACATAAAACCAGACCATCCTGACTCTTACTGGAGGAAGGTAAGTCAGCAGCTACACAAAAAGCCACTCCAAACTTCACAAAATATATGACAGACCTGTAAACTTTGCTCCACACCTGATGCAGTGTACTGGTCTGCATGACTATGCAGGATTGCCCTTCACCTACCTGATACAGGAGGACCCCACTTACACAGCACCTATTTTCTGTGTTCCATGTTTTTGTTAGCTTTCAATCAAGCCATTGTTCCACCCGCTCGTGGAACATAACGAACAATGGCTCAATTTGAAGCCAATGAATAACAAAAAAAAGGCACAATACCGCGACTGGAACGATACACAAATAACCCGCACATAAAAGAGAAGCTTACAACGACGTTTCGGTCCGACTTGGACCATTTACAAAATCACTTTGTAAATGGTGACTTTGTAAATGGTCCAAGTCGGACCAAAACGTCGTCGTAAGCTTCTCTCTTTTATGTGCGGGTTATTCATGTATTGAAGCCAATGAAAAAGCGAAACATCAAAAAGAAGATACTAACACCCAGGGGCCCTCCTATACTAGAAATTACAAACCCTTCCACACTAATAAAAAAAAAATCCAACATACCAGCCGTCTCCCACCAAGGAGAGGCGACTCAAAAAAAGAAAACTATGAAGCTTATCTTCTTGTTTACATTTAGTAATTTATACAGGAGAAGGGCTACTAGCCCCTTGCTCCCGGCTGATGTAGAAATCTTCTTTCAACAAACCGGCTGTATCCCACCAAGGCGGGGTGACCCAAAAAGAAAAACAAAAGTTTCTTTTTTTAACTTTAGTAATGTATATAGGAGAAGGGGAGTTTGATATTGAAATATCAAGCAAAAGTAGATTTTTGGGGGGCAATGTTAAATTTAGTTTTTCCAACAGACTTTTATTGTTAGCTGATTTTTCTTTTTAAATTTTTAAGTTAATCTACTTATTTCACATCTTATTCTATATCCTTTGCATATTTAATACTTTTACTACTCCATGTTTCTGTCTCCCTGGAGACAAAGTCTTTACAGAAGTAAATATAGTTTCAAGCTTTACAAACATCTTCCTTATGTGACTATAGCAACATTTAGCTTTTAAATGTACAGTGGACCCCCGCATACCGTTGGCGTCACATAACGTTAAATCCGCATACCGATACATTTTATCGCTAAGATTTTGCCTCGCATACCGCTAAAAAACCCGCTCAACGCTATTCGTCCGAGACGCGTCTAATGTGTGGCCTGAGCCAGCCTCACATGTTCCGCCGGTGGCATTGTTTACCAGCCAGCCTCCGCGGTAACATCCAAGCATACAATCAGAACATTTCGTATTATTACAGTGTTTTTGGTGATTTTATCTGCAAAATAAGTGACCATGGGCCCCAAGAAAGCTTCTAGTGCCAACCCTACAGGAATAAGGGTGAGAATTACTGTAGAGATGAAGAAAGAGATCACTCCTAAGTATGAAAGTGGAGTACGTGTCTCCGAGCAGGCCAGGTTGTAGAGTAAACCCCAATCAATCATCGCTACTATTGTGTCCAAGAAAACAGCAATCAAGGAAGCTGTTCTTGCCAAAGGTTCAACTGTGTTTTCGAAACAGAGATCGCAAGTGATAGAAGATGTTGAGAGACTCTTATTGGTGTGGATAAATGAAAAACAGATAGCAGGAGATAGCATCTCTCAAGAGATCATAAGTGAAAAGGCTAGGAAGTTGCATGAGGATTTAATTAAAAAAATGCCTGCAACTAGTGATGATGTGAGTGAATTTAAGGCCAGCAAAGGTTGGTTTGAGAGATTTAAGAAGCGTAGTGGCATACATAGTGTGATAAGGCATGGTGAGGCTGCCAGTTTGGACCACAAAGCAGCTGAAAAATATGTGCAGGAATTCAAGAAGTACATAGACAGAGAAGGACTGAAACCTGAACAAGTGTTTAATTGTGATGAAACAGGCCTGTTTTGGAAGAAAATGCCAAGCAGGACCTACATTACTGAGGAGGAAAAGGCACTCCCAGGACATAAGCCTATGAAAGACAGGCTTACTCTGTTGATGTGTTCCAATGCTACTGGTGATTGCAAAGTGAAGCCTTTATTAGTGTATCACTCTGAAACTCCCAGAGCGTTCAGGCAAAAGAATATTCTCAAGGATAATTTGTGTGTGCTGTGGAGGGCAAACAGTAAGGCATGGGTCACTAGGGACTTTTTCTATGACTGGTTACACCATGCATTTGCCCCCAATGTGAAAAATTACCTAACTGAAAAGAAATTAGACCTTAAGTGCCTCCTGGTGTTAGACAATGCCCCTGGTCATCCTACAGACTTGTCAGAGCAACTTTGTGGGGACATGAGCTTCATTAAGGTGAAGTTTTTGCCTCCTAATACCACTCCTCTCCTGCAGCCCATGGACCAGCAGGTTATTGCAAACTTCAAAAAACTGTACACAAAAGCTATGTTTGAAAGGTGCTTTGTAGTGACCTCAGAAACTCAATTGAGAGTTTTGGAGAGAGCACTTCAATATCCTCAATTGTGTAAACCTTATAGGTAAGGCTTGGGAGGGAGTGACTAAGAGGACCTTGAACTCTGCTTGGAAGAAACTGTGGCCAGAATGTGTAGACCAAAGGGATTTTGAAGGATTTGAGGCTAAC
The DNA here is from genome assembly GCF_038502225.1 of Cherax quadricarinatus. Taxonomy (NCBI): domain Eukaryota; kingdom Metazoa; phylum Arthropoda; class Malacostraca; order Decapoda; family Parastacidae; genus Cherax; species Cherax quadricarinatus. The sequence goes on from NC_091386.1 coordinate 2,348,206, forward strand.
CCTGAGAATCCTATGCCAGTTGAGGAATCCATTGTGGCATTGGGAAAGTCCTTGGGGTTGGAGGTTAGTGGGGAGGATGTGGAAGAGTTGGTGGAGGAGGACAATGAAGAACTAACCACTGATGAGCTGCTAGATCATCTTCAACAGCAAGAGGCCAGACCTGAGGAAATTGCTTTGGAGGAGGGTAGAGAGAAATTGAAGAAGTTGCCTACTTCAAAGATTAAGGAAATGTGTGCAGTGTGGCTTAAAGTGCAAACCTTCATGGATGAAAATCACCCTGACACAGCTACTGCAAGCCGTGTTGGCAACCTGTACACTGACAATGTTGTGAACCACTTTAGGAAAGTCATAAAGGAATGGGAGGTACAGGCCTCTATGGACGATATGTTGTGCGACAGAAGCTGGTCCTAGTGGCATTAAAAGAAGAAGGGAAGTAACCCCGGAAAAGGACTTGACACCTCAAGTCTTAATGGAAGGGGATTCCCCTTCTAAACACTAAGAAGATCAACACTCTCCCCTCCCATCAATCATCACCAGATCTTCAATAAAGGTAAGTGTCATGTAACTGTGTATATCTTTTTCAGTTTGTGTGTATTAAAATTAATATTTCATGTGGTAAAAAAAATTTTTTTCATACTTTGGGGTGTCTTGCATGGATTAATTTGATTTCCATTATTTCTTATGGGGAAAATTCATTCACATAACGATAATTTCGCATAACAATGAGCTCTCATGAACGGATTAATATCGTTATGCGGGGGTCCACTGTATATTGTTCTTATCTTCTTACCCTTAAATATCTGTTTCCAACTCTCGTTCTTATTTCTCTCGTTTCAATGGTTCTCTTGCATCTTGGGGTGAACCACGGGCTCACTCCTAGCCATTGCTGCTTCAATTGCCACTCATATATTCCATTTCTTCTTTCCTTTAAGTCTTCCTTCTCAATGCACTTCGTTCAGGAAATAAGGGTATATCTCAAGGTTTTGAAACTCGGTATTGTGTGGGTGCTAACACAGACCAGCCTTTCATATCACTCGGAATGAATACAAGGTCCAGCCTTGCTGGTCATCCCATCCTTGGTACACTGATACCCAGTCTGACATCACTTCCATCATCTTAACCCAGTCTGACACCACCTCTATCATCTTAACCAGTCTGACACCACCTCCATCATCTTAACCAGTTTGACACCACCTCCATCATCTTAACCAGTCTGACACCACCTCCATCATCTTAACCAGTCTGACACCACCTCCATCATCTTAACCAGTCTGACACCACCTCCATCATCTTAACCAGTTTGACACCACCTCCATCATCTTAACCAGTCTGACACCACCTCCATCATCTTAACCAGTCTGACACCACCTCCATCATCTTAACCAGTCTGACACCACCTCTATCATCTTAACCAGTCTGACACCACTTCCATCATCTTAACCAGTCTGACACCACCTCCATCATCTTAACCAGTCTGACACCACCTCCATCATCTTAACCAGTTTGACACCACCTCCATCATCTTAACCAGTCTGACACCACCTCTATCATCTTAACCAGTCTGACACCACTTCCATCATCTTAACCAGTCTGACACCACCACCATCATCTTAACCAGTCTGACACCACCTCTATCATCTTAACCAGTCTGACACCACCTCCATCATCTTAACCAGTTTGACACCACCTCCATCATCTTAACCAGTTTGACACCACCTCTATCATCTTAACCAGTTTGACACCACCTCTATCATCTTAACCAGTTTGACACCACCTCTATCATCTTAACCAGTTTGACACCACCTCTATCATCTTAACCAGTTTGACACCACCTCTATCATCTTAACCAGTCTGACACCACCTCTATCATCTTAACCAGTTTGACACCACCTCCATCATCTTAACCAGTTTGACACCACCTCTATCATCTTAACCAGTCTGACACCACCACCATCATCTTAACCAGTCTGACACCACCTCTATCATCTTAACCAGTCTGACACCACCTCCATCATCTTAACCAGTTTGACACCACCTCTATCATCTTAACCAGTCTGACACCACCTCCATCATCTTAACCAGTTTGACACCACCTCTATCATCTTAACCAGTCTGACACCACCTCCATCATCTTAACCAGTCTGACACCACCTCCATCATCTTAACCAGTCTGACACCACCTCTATCATCTTAACCAGTCTGACACCACCACCATCATCTTAACCAGTTTGACACCACCTCCATCATCTTAACCAGTTTGACACCACCTCCATCATCTTAACCAGTCTGACACCACCTCCATCATCTTAACCAGTTTGACACCACCACCATCATCTTAACCAGTTTGACACCACCTCCATCATCTTAACCAGTTTGACACCACCTCTATCATCTTAACCAGTTTGACACCACCTCTATCATCTTAACCAGTTTGACACCACCTCTATCATCTTAACCAGTTTGACACCACCTCTATCATCTTAACCAGTTTGACACCACCTCTATCATCTTAACCCACTGTATTTCCTTTCCACTGCTTATACTGCCTATTTTTTTATCCACTTCTGCTATGGTGCCCACCATTGCTTTTATTGTTATCACATTTCTGCCCTGATCTGCTGGAGTGGATCCCCCAGTCATTCTTCCACTCAAACATTCCACTGTATACAGATAACACACACACATAAGAGAGAGAAGCTCATGATGAGGTCTTGGTCCGACTTCGCCCCTTTACAAATCACACTGTAACTTGTAAATGGTCCAAGTTGGACCGAAACATTGTTATGACCTTTCTCCTATTTGCAGGTTATTTGTATGTTGTTCCAGTCAGGGTATTGCATTTTTCTGTTCTTCAACACACTGCTGGCATTTCATTATCAGTGTTACTACCTCACTATCTCTGTCCTTACAGTTACTGCAAACCTCTACTTCCTGTATCCTCTCTATGTACATATTTTCCTTTTTTAAAAATGGTTTGAGTGAAAAGAATTAGTTATAATGCAGCATTACCTTTGATAGGTTTTAAGAATTTTCCAACTCCTGCAGTCTGGCTCTGAGCCCCGTTCATGTCTGGTGTCTGCCCAGTCAACCAGGCTCTTATAACTGACTTTTTAAAGAAATAGACTAGTAAGCCTGGAGGCCTGGTCACAGACCGGGCCGCGGGGGCGTTGACCCCCCGGAACTCTCTCCAGGTAAACTCCAGTAGAAGGCCTGGGTCAGATGACCAAAAACTCCTGTGGCAGGTCACTGCATGACTAAGATCTGCATCAGAAAACACTTGTCCTATTCCCTGATGATTCTTACCTAACCTAACCTAACCAGGCTGTTGCTGGTGGTGGCTTGTTGGCCCACATATCTTTAAGAGTCCAGCTGATAGTATTTTAAATAAAAAAAATCTTTGTGCACCTGTCTACTACAGGTGCTCCTTAACATACAATGGGGTTATGTTCCGATGAACCCATCCTGAGTCATTAAAAGTATCATAATTCAAATATGAATATTTGATAAATAAACAAGTAAATAAATAACTACCATCACTGAATAAATAAATACACAAATAATTACCGCAACTAAATACCAGTATTAAAAACTAAATAAATGAACACAAGGCTATCAATTCTCCATGGGGAAGTTGAACAGAATTCTTCCTCTGTAAGTCATGCATGTCGTAAGAGGTGATTAAAATGCTGGGAGCAAGGGGCTAGTAACCCCCTTCCCCTGTATATACAGTGGACCCCCGGTTTACGATCAGTTCCCAATGCGACCAATTATGTAAGTGTATTTATGTAAGTGCGTTTGCATGTGTATGTTTGGGGGTCTGAAATGGACTAATCTAATTCACAATATTCCTTATGGGAACAAATTCGGTCAGTACTGGCACCTGAACATACTTCTGGAATGAAATAATATCGTGAACCGGGGGTCCACTGTATCACTAAATTTCAAAGGAAAAACTTTCGTTTTAACTTTTGAGCCGCCCCACCTTGGTGGGATACAACTTGTTTGTTGAACATAAGAACATAAGAACCTAGGTAGTAGGTTGGTAGACAGCAACCACCCAGGGAGGTACTACCGTCCTACCAAGTGAGTGTAAAACGAAAGCCTGTAATTGTTTTACATGATGGTAGGATTGCTGGTGTCCTCTTTTCTGTCTCATAAACATGTAAGATTTCAGGTACGTCTTGCTACTTCTACTTACATTTAGGCCACACTACACATACATGTACAAGCATATACAGTGGACCCCCGGTATTTGATGGCATCGGCATCCGATAAATCCGGTATTCGATGCATTTTAACGCAAAAATTTTGCCTTGGTATCCGATCGAAAACCCGGTATTCAATGCGATTCGTACGAGACGTGTCCACGTGTGGCCTGAACTGCCGCATGTGTGCCAGTGTTTACAAGCCAGGCAGTGTGCGTGCATCTAAGGATACATTTGGTACATTCCATATCATCACTGTTTTTGGTGCTTGTTTCTGCAAAATAAGTAACCATGGGCCCCAAGAAAGCTTCTAGTGCCAACCCTTCGAGAAAAAAGGTGCTAATGACCATTGAAATGAAGAAAGAGATAATTGCAAAGTACGAAAGTGGAGTGCGTGTGTCGGAGCTGGCCAGGTTGTATAGTAAGCCCCAATCAACCATCTCTACTAAAGTGACCCGGAAAACGGCAATCAAGGAAGCTGTTCTTGCAAAAGGTGCAACTGTGATTACGAAACAGTGACCACAAGTGTTAGAAAATGTTGAGAGACTCTTATTGGTGTGGATAAATGAAAAACAGATAGCATCTCTCAAGCGATCATTTGTGAAAAGGCTAGGTAGTTGCATGACGATTTGGTAAAGAAATTGCCTGCAACTAGTGGTGATGTGAGTGAATTTAAGGCCAGCAAATGTTGGTTTGAAAGATTTAAGAATCATAGTGGCATACATAGTGTGATTAGGCATGGTGAGGCTGCCACTTCGGACCAAAAAGCAGCTGAAAAATATGTGAAGGAATTCAAGGATTACATAGACAGTGAAGAATTTAAACCTGAACAAGTGTTTAATTGCAATGAAACAGGCCTGTTTTGGAAGAAAATGCCAAACAGGACCTACATTACTCAGGAGGAAATGGCACTCCCAGGACATAAGCCTATGAAAGACAGGCTTACTCTGTTGATGTGTGCCAATGCTAGTGGTGATTACAAAGTGAAGCCTTTATTAGTGTATCACTCTGAAACTCCCAGAGTGTTCAGGAAAAACAATGTCGTCAAGGCTAATTTGTGTGTGCTGTGGAGGGCAAACAGTTAGGCATGGGTCACTAGGGACTTTTTCTATGACTGGTTACACCATGCATTTGCCCCCACTGTGAAAAATTACCTAACTGAAAAGAAATTAGACCTTAAGTGCCTCCTGGTATTAGACAATGCCCCTGATCATCCTACAGACTTGGCAGAGCGACTTTCTGCGGACATGAGCTTCATTAAGGCCAAGTTTTTGCCTCCTAATACCACTCCTCTCCTGCAGCCCATGGACCAGCAGGTTATTGCAAACTTCAAAAAACTGTACACAAAAGCTATGTTTCAAAAGTGCTTTGTAGTGACCTCAGAAACTCAATTGACTCTAAAAGAGTTTTGGAGAGATCACTTTAATATCCTCAATTCTGTAAACCTTATAGGTAAGGCTTGGGAGGGAGTGACTAAGAGGACCTTGAACTCTGCCTGGAAAAAACCGTGGCCAGAATGTGTAGACAAAAGGGATTTTGAAGGGTTTGATTCTAATCCTGGGAATCCTATGCCAGTTGAGGAATCCATTGTGGCATTGGGGAAGTCCTTGGGGTTGGAGGTTAGTGGGGAGGATGTGGAAGAGTTGGTGGAGGAGGACAATGATGTACTAACCACTGATGAGCTGCTAGATCATCTTCAACAGCAAGAGGCCACACCTGAGGAAACTGCTTCGGAGGAGGGGAGAGAGAAATTGAAGAAGTTGCCTACTTCAAAGATTAAGGAAATGTGTGCAGTGTGGCTTAAAGTGCAAACCTTCATGGATGAAAATCACCCTGACACAGCTACTGCGAGCTGTGCTGGTGACTATTACACTGACAATGTTGTGAAACACTTTAGGAAAGTCATAAAGGTATGAGAGGTAAAGGCCTCTATGGACAGATATGTTGTGCGACAGAAGTCCAGTGACTCTCAACCTGGTCCTAGTGGCATTAAAAAAAGAAGGGAAGTAACCCCGGAAAAGGACTTGCTACCTCAAGTCCTAATGGAAGGGGATTCCCCTTCTAAACAGTAACAACTTCGACACTCTCCCCTCCTCCCATCCCATCAATCATCACCAGATCTTCATTAAAGGTAAGTGTCAATTATTCAATTGTTATTATTCTATTGTTATTATTGTTATTGTAATTATTCTATTGCATTAAACTTAATATTTCATGTGGGAAAATTTGTTTTTTCATACTTTTGGGTGTCTTGCATGGATTAATTTGATTTCCATTATTTCTTATGAGGAAAATTGATTCGCTTTTCAATATTTTCGGTATTTGATGAGCTCTCAGGAATGGATTAATATCGAATACCGAGGGTCCACTGTATATACACGCACCCCTCTGGGTTTTCTGCTATTTTCTTTCTAGTTCTTGTTCTTGTTTATTTCCTCTTATCTCCATGGAAAAGTGGAACAATTCTTCCTCAGTAAGCTATGAGTGTCATAAGAGGTGACTAAAATGCCAGGAGCAAGGGGCTAGTAACCCCTTCTCCTGTATATATTTCTAAATTTAAAAGGAGAAACTTTTGTTTTTCCTTTTGGGCCACCCCGCCTCGGTGGTCCACCCCGCCTCGGTGGGATACGGCTGGTGTGTTGAAAGAAGAAAGAAGAACATAAGAAAGAAGGAACACTGCAACAGGCCTACTGACCCATGCAGAGCAGGTCCATGTCCCCCCCCCCCCCCCCGGATTAGCCCAATGACCCACCCAGTCTGGTCACCTCCGATCAAGGAAGGAACAGCACCAGGCCCAGCAGCACAAGCTAGTCCGGTCAAACTCACACCCACTCATGTATTTATCTAACCATTTTTAAAACTGCGCATGGTTTTAGCCTCAATAACTGTACTGGGGAGTTTGTTCCACTCATCCACAACTCTATTACCAAACCAGTACTTTCCCATATCCTTCCTGAATCTGAATTTTTCCAGTGAAAAGCAAAGAAATCCATCAATAAATATATGGTACTGAATGTGCATCGCTGTCACACCACTGTAATATCGAAATATCATAAGTCGAAACATCATAAAGTAAGGAGCATCTCTACTTTTTCTGATTACCCCCATTAATATATTGTACCTCATTCAATTGCTAAGAAAATCTAACTAAAAAGTAGGCATAATATACGCTAAGTCATATTTTTATAGACCTACTGTAATGCAATTACAATACTCTCAGTATAGTACTCAACACTAAAAAAAATCCATGCGAAGTCTGAGCCAGAGAAAACATGTCAAAGATGCATCAGAAATCCGCCAAGTATCAGTCGATTCACTGGTTGACATCTCGACGGACCACCGGGATACTAACCTGTTTTCTTAGTGGTCTTGACGGTGTGGGGGTCAGCACTCTTGTGAGAGGTGGTCTTTAGGGAAGTAGTGCTGAGGGAAGTGGTAGTGGTGGAAGTGGTGGTGGTCTTAGGGGTAGTAGTGGTGGTGGTAGACTTGGTGGTGGAGGTGGTAGTGGTGGTGGTGGTGCCTCTAGCGGCTGGCAGGCCTGCAATGAGACACACAAGATACACCACTGCTAAGCATCTAGCGACTAGAAGAGAATATTGTAGTGTTCTACAGACTAAATTGATCAAACTGCCTTAAGCACCCCATAAATTTCAACCATACAATAACAGTTGGAAAGGCCAGTGGACTATTTACGAACCAATAATATTAATCAAAATTTTGAAAACTTGATTCTACTGTATCAAAGTCGGTTAACATATAACTTGAAACTACTAAACGTAATGAATTAAAACCTTGATATTTTGTAATATTTTGTAATATTTTCATGACTTTTTAACTTTTCTGGCATTTTTAAGGAAATTTAATTTTTTTTTATTTAAAAGAATGATATTTTTGGTTACAAATTATTAATTTCAAGTCATGGAGTCTCTCTGATATTTTGTAATAGTATTTTCATATTTTTTTGATGCTTTTCTGGCATTTTTAAGGAAATTTTAATTTTTTTTATATTCAAAACAATATTTTTGATTATAAATTCTGATATTTCAAAAGACTCTGCGACAACAACAGTTTGCAAATCTTGCCATTTTTACGACAGTGTCAGTCGGGCCACAACTCTTTTCAATTTGTTCCATAAAACACCGACTTCCAATCTTGACAACACAAAGAACGTGATGACTGGGTACTACACTTCGTATTCAACGTATTATAAGTTAATACAGGATTTACACTAATTCTATATGAGTAAGGATATACTACATATACAATACTGGAAATTTATAAACTTTAGCTAAAGCTTGATAGCTTATAGAGAGAGAGAGAGAGAGGCACTAGAAATATTCTAATATACTTCACTTGGCTCTTTTACAACTCTAGATTCAACTATTAAGCAGTTTTATTGGCATATTGGGTAAAGCATTGGCAAATATTTCTGCATGAAGAGAGTACATCCAAAGTCGCTAAATAAGTAGGGGTGGCTCAATATACATAAGCAAGGTGCGAAAGAATGCAGGGCCATACAAACAAGGGTGCAAAACTTATTGCATACACAAACATGAGGTCGCTCAACTTACAAATGCTCTCCGTGTCGTAAGAGGCGACTAAAATGCTGGGAGCAAGGGGCTAGTAACCCCCTTCTCCAGTATAAATTACTAAATACTGGGAGCAAGAGGGCTAGTGACCCCTTCTCCTGTATAAATTACTAGATGTAAAAAAAGAAAAACTTCCGTTTTTATTTTTAAATCACTCTGCCTTGGTGCGAGACGGCCGGAGCGTTGAAGACAAAAAAGTACAAAGTACATTTCTCAAAACCTCAAAAAAACAAGTGTAGCAATATGAGATCTTTTACTGACGACGTTTTGCCCACTGGCGAAAGAGATAAAATGTGGAGAGAGAATCCTAACCCACGAAATTGTAATTACACAATTGCAAATAAACCTTGGAATGGGTGGGATTCGAACCTATAGTGTATTAGGACTCACTTGTAAAGGGTTCGAACCCTACCCATTCTCTGGTTTGAGATAATCCTACATATACATAATGAACCTAGTAAAGTGAAGTCAAGTTAGGTTCATCTCTCCAGATTTATCAGTTTACAATGTCATCAATAAAGAAATACACTATAAGGCATTTCTGTCTTTTTTCATTGTCACTAATTTATACCATTCCTCTCTCCTCAAAAATCTGTTGACCTTTTATATGTATAACTTTGCCCATATGCAACCTGAGGACCTCCTGTACTGAGTTACTTGCAAGCATTGTGTGTGTGTGTGTGTGCAGACTGGATTTTGTGAGGATTCAGAGAAACTGGTTAGTTGGTCTTGAGTCCTGGAGGTGGCAAGCACAGTGCCTGCACTATGAATGAGGAGTGAGGATGATGCAGTTCAAAGGATCATTTGAGCTGTGATGTCTGCAAGCTTTTGTCAAGACAGTGGCTGATTGAATGATGGTGAATGTGTTTCCTTTTTCAGGCCTCCCTTTGAGGTAAAAAAAAAAAAAAATACAGAATAAGGTTGGGGTCAGACATGGGAAAGGGATAAATTGCACTTGGGAACATCGAGTATCTAACACAATTTAAAAAGTGAGTGTTTACTTTCGTTTATTGTATTAATGTTGGTAGAATTACTGACAATATGTTAAGTAAACCTTGGTGGTAGGTTGGTAGATAACCACCCAGGGAGGTACTACCATCCTGTGGTAGTAGGTTGGTAGACAGCAACCACCCAGGGAGGTACTACAATCCTGTGGTAGTAGGTTGGTAGACAGCAACCACCCAGGGAGGTACTACCATCCTGTGGTAGTAGGTTGGTAGACAGCAACCACCCAGGGAGGTACTACCATCCTGTGGTAGTAGGTTGGTAGACAGCAACCACCCAGGGAGGTACTACCATCCTGTGGTAGTAGGTTGGTAGACAGCAACCACCCAGGGAGGTACTACCATCCTGTGGTAGTAGGTTGGTAGACAGCAACCATCCAGGGAGGTACTACCATCCTGTGGTAGTAGGTTGGTAGACAGTAACTGCCCAGGGAGGTACTACCATCCTGTGGTAGTAGGTTGGTAGACAGCAACCATCCAGGGAGGTACTACCATCCTGTGGTAGTAGGTTGGTAGACAGCAACCACCCAGGGAGGTACTACCATCCTGTGGTAGTAGGTTGGTAGACAGCAACCATCCAGGGAGGTACTACCATCCTGTGGTAGTAGGTTGGTAGACAGTAACTGCCCAGGGAGGTACTACCATCCTGTGGTAGTAGGTTGGTAGACAGCAACCATCCAGGGAGGTACTACCATCCTGTGGTAGTAGGTTGGTAGACAGTAACTGCCCAGGGAGGTACTACCATCCTGTGGTAGTAGGTTGGTACACAGCAACCACCCAGGGAGGTACTACCATCCTGTGGTAGTAGGCTGGTAGACAGCAACCACCCAGGGAGGTACTACCATCCTGTGGTAGTAGGCTGGTAGACAGCAACCACCCAGGGAGGTACTACCATCCTGTGGTAGTAGGTTGGTAGACAGCAACCACCCAGGGAGGTACTACCATCCTGTGGTAGTAGGTTGGTAGACAGCAACCACCCAGGGAGGTACTACCATCCTGTGGTAGTAGGTTGGTAGACAGCAACCACCCAGAGAGGTACTACCATCCTGTGGTAGTAGGTTGGTAGACAGCAACCACCCAGGGAGGTACTACCGTCCTGCCAAGTGAGTGTAAAACGAAAACCTGTAATTGTTTTACATGATGGTAGGATTGCTGGTGTCCATTTTTCTGTCTCATAAACATCTAAGATTTCAGGTATGTCTTGCTACTTCTACTTACACTTAGGTCACACTACACATACATGTACAAGCATATATATACACACCCATCTGGGTTTTCTTTTAGTTTCTTACTAGTTCTTGTTCTTGTTTATTTCCTCTTATCTCCATGGGGAAGTGGAACAGAATTCTTCCTCCGTAAGCCATGCGTGTCGTAAGAGGCGACTAAAATGCCAGGAGCAAGGGGCTAGTAACCCCTTCTCCTGTATATATTACTAAATGTAAAAGGAGAAATTTTTTGTTTTTCCTTTTGGGTCACCCCGCCTTGGTGGGATACTGCCGGTGTGTTAAAAAAAAAAAAAAAAAGTTAAGCAAAAGGCACAAGTGCAACTAATATAACATTTTACTGTGGCAACGTTTTGCTCTCCAGGAGCTTTGTCAAAGCTCTTGGAGAGCAAAACGTTGCCACAATAAAATGTCACATTAGTTGCACTTGTGTCCTTTTACCTAACATACTTTGATTTAAACAAGCATGAACAAACAAAGAGAAAATTAATAAATGTTTTGAAAAAAATAATGATACACAGAACATTTAATACTCAGATATTCCATTATCTTACTATATACGTGTCTTACCATATGAAAATAATACTGAACACAGAAGCTACAAAGGAATGAGTGTGAATCAGAGAAGGGAACACAGAATTTGACAGGGCAAGAAAAATAAAAACAAAACCCTGACTGAAAAAACTAGCGAGGCATTTCAGTCAAGTCAAAAGAGACTCGAAACTGGTGAGTGGCGACCCAAAACGTCGTCCAAAGTTCACTCTTCAAGGTGTGGATTTTTTGTGATGGGACACAACAAAGGTATACAGTGGACCCCCGCATAACGATCACCTCCGAATGCGACCAATTATGTAAGTGTATTTATGTAAGTGCGTTTGTGCGTATATGTTTGGGGGTCTGAAATGGACTAATCTACTTCACAATATTCCTTATGGGAACAAATTCGGTCAGTACTGGCACCTGAACATACTTCTGGAGTGAAAAAATATCGTTAACCGGGGGTCCACTGTATTATTATTATTTTTTTTTCCAGCACATCAGTTGTCTCCCATCAAGTCAGGGTGACTTAAAAAGAAAAACAAGTTTTTTTTTTTTAAATTTAGTAATTTATACAGGAGAAGGGGTTACCAGCACCTTGTTCCCAGCATTTTAGTCACCTCTTATGGCATGCATGGCTTACACAGGAAGGATTCTAACCCACTTCCCCATTTCTTCATGGGGAAGTGGAACAGAATTATTCCTCCGTAAGCCATGCGTGTCGTAAGAGGCGACTTAAATGCCGGGAGCAAGGGGCTAGTAACCCCTTCTCCTGTATATATTACTAAATTTAAAAAGCGAAACGTTCGTTTTTCCTTTTGGTCCACCCCGCCTCGGTGAGATATGGCCGGTGCATTGAAAGAAAGATTATTATATTTATGTCACCCTGCCTCGATGGGATATGGCCAGCTTGTCAAAAAAAAAAAAAAAGGTAGAAAAAATGTAGGTAGTTGTGGTGCGCTAAAAAGGAGTCTGGAAAATCATCCAAGAGGACTGCACTGAAGGTGGGTTTTGCAAGAACAACAGGAGACAAAGGCAGATTTTTACTACATCAAGAAAAGGTTGTGCTGGCAGGTCAAAGTTCAACTCTGGAGACACCTGAAAAAATACATTAGTAAAAACCAAATCACAAACACATGTAACTGTGTAAAAATCTAAGATATTCAGAGAGTAACAATATTCCATGAACAAGCCAAGTTGTGTCTAGGTGAGCAGATCAATGGAATTATTAAGTTTTTTTTTTTTTTTTTTTTCAACAAGTTGGCCGTCTCCCACCGAGGCAGGGTGACCCAAAAAAGAAAGAAAATCCCCAAAAAGAAAATACTTTCATCATCATTCAACACTTTCACCACACTCGCACATTATCACTGTTTTTGCAGAGGTGCTCAGAATACAACAGTTTAGAAGCATATACATATAAAGATACACAACATATCCCTCCAAACTGCCAATATCTCAAACCACTCCTTTAAAGTGCAGGCATTGTACTTCCCATTTCCAGGACTCAAGTCCGACTATATGAAAATAACCGGTTTCCCTGAATCCCTTCACTAAATATTACCCTGCTCACACTCCAACAGATCGTCAGGTCCAAAGTACCATTCGTCTCCATTCACTCCTATCTAACACGCTCATGCACGCTTGCTGGAAGTCCAAGCCCCTTGCCCACAAAACCTCCTTTACCCCCTCTCTCCAACCCTTTCGAGGACGACCCCTACCCCGCCTTCCTTCCCCTATAGATTTATATGCTTTCCATGTCATTCTACTTTGATCCATTCTCTCTAAATGACCAAACCACCTCAACAGCCCCTCTTCTGCTCTCTGACTAATACTTTTATTAACTCCACACCTTTTCCTAATTTCCACACTCCGAATTTTCTGCATAATATTTACACCACACATTGCCCTTAAGTGTCCATCTTAATTAAGCAGTACACGTATGCCAGGCCATTCTAAATCTTCAGCATATCTTTATGGAATCCAGGAAAGCATACCTTGTTATATTCTGTAAAGTCATTCCAGGCTCATGGCAACTACACGAAGCTAAATCAGACAATAAACACTTAAATTGTAACAAGACGACTGCAAACATTTTTTTTTTTTCATCAAACCGGCCGCATCCCACCGAGGCAGAGTGGCCCAAAAAGAAAAACAAAAGTTTCTCTTCTTAAATTTAGTAATTTATACACGAGAAGGGGTTACTAGCCCCTTGCTCCTGGCATTTTAGTCGCCTCTTACAACACGCATGGTTTACGGAGGAAGAATTCTGTTCCACTTCCCCATGGAGATAAGAGGAAATAAACAAGAACAAGAACTAGAAAGAAAATAGCAGAAAACCCAGAGGGGTGTGTATATATATGCTTGTACATGTATGCGTAGTGTGACCTAAGTGTAAGTAGAAGTAGCAAGATATTCCTGTCATCCAGCATGTTTATAAGACAGAAAAAAGAACACGACCAATCCTACCTTCATGTAAAACAGTTAGAGGGTTCTGTTTCACACTCACTTGGTAGGATGGTACTACCTCCCTGGGTGGTTACTGTCTACCTGCCTACTACCACAGGATGGTAGTACCTCCCTGGGTGGTTACTGTCTACCTACCTACTACCACAGGATGGTAGTACCTCCCTGGGTGGTTACTGTCTACCAACCTACTACCACAGGATGGTAGTACCTCCCTGGATGGTTGCTGTCTACCAACCTACTACCACAGGATGGTAGTACCTCCCTGGGTGGTTGCTGTCTACCAACCTACTACCACAGGATGGTAGTACCTCCCTGGGTGGTTACTGTCTACCAACCTACTACCACAGGATGGTAGTACCTCCCTGGGTGGTTGCTGTCTACCAACCTACTACCACAGGATGGTAGTACCTCCCTGGATGGTTGCTGTCTACCAACCTACTACCACAGGATGGTAGTACCTCCCTGGATGGTTGCTGTCTACCAACCTACTACCACAGGATGGTAGTACCTCCCTGGGTGGTTGCTGTCTACCAACCTACTACCACAGGATGGTAGTACCTCCCTGGGTGGTTGCTGTCTACCAACCTACTACCACAGGATGGTAGTACCTCCCTGGGTGGTTGCTGTCTACCAACCTACTACCACAGGATGGTAGTACCTCCCTGGGTGGTTGCTGTCTACCAACCTACTACCACAGGATGGTAGTACCTCCCTGGGTGGTTGCTGTCTACCAACCTACTACCACAGGATGGTAGTACCTCCCTGGGTGGTTGCTGTCTACCAACCTACTACCACAGGATGGTAGTACCTCCCTGGGTGGTTGCTGTCTACCAACCTACTACCACAGGATGGTAGTACCTCCCTGGGTGGTTGCTGTCTACCAACCTACTACCACAGGATGGTAGTACCTCCCTGGGTGGTTGCTGTCTACCAACCTACTACCACAGGATGGTAGTACCTCCCTGGGTGGTTGCTGTCTACCAACCTACTACCACAGGATGGTAGTACCTCCCTGGGTGGTTGCTGTCTACCAACCTACTACCACAGGATGGTAGTACCTCCCTGGGTGGTTACTGTCTACCAACCTACTACCACAGGATGGTAGTACCTCCCTGGGTGGTTGCTGTCTACCAACCTACTACCTATAGATTGTAAACATACCTAGCTGAATAAATCTTATCAGAGCCAGCTGGCCCAGTGGTTAACACACTGGCCTGTGAGTTTTAAGACATGAATTCAAACCTCACCCGTTTCCTGACTCCATAAACACTCAATCACACACAGTAAAATTCTTCAACGTACACATGAACATCAAACTGTGACAATTTATCACATATACAGTATTCCTGATAAAAATATATTGCATAAGAGCGAAATTCCACAGTGAATTCACAAAAAGCGAGGGAGATGTGTACTGATAGGGAAGAGAGACAGTACAAAACCACTGCTCAGCATCTAAATTAAGGCAATTTTGACAGAAATGTCACTGCAGAATTACTGACAATATGTTAGGTAAAAGGATACAATTGCAACTAATGTAACATTTTACCGTGGCAACATTTCGCTCTTCAGAAACTTGACAAAGCTCCTGGAAAGCAAAATGTTGCCACAGTAAAATGCCACATTAGGAAATGTTATCACCAACAGCTCTAAGCAGAGTAGATGAACACACACTAAGGTGCTTGTAAAAAATTATTCTAGGTATATAGTGTGTATAGTAGGCATGCAAAAGTAAATGACCACAAACAAACGTAATTTCAATAACAGTTTACAGGAACTGGATCAATACAAGTTTAAATTTCCAACAGGAAGATGGAGAGCAATTTTGCAAAGAATGATTTGTTAGCTGCACGTCAGAGTGTCAGAGGCGGGCAAAACATTGCCTGCACTTTGAAGGATGGCTATGGCGGGAAGGAATCTGATTCCATAAATTTTAAAGGGGTGGAGGTAAGCCAATGGAAGGCCTCAGTCAGATTACCAAAAGTTCCAGCTGTGGGTCATCATATGACTAAGACCCACATCAGGAAACTCTTGTTCTGTTTCCTGACAAACCTTATCTAACCTAACCTAACTGTATGGTGGGAGGTACAGTGCCTACACTCTCAAGAATAGGTGGGGACATGCTTCACAAAATTCAAAACGGGTAAATACAATAACAAAAACTGAATACAGCTTAAGATAGTCAGGATGGTACGGATAGGACAGATTAGTAAACATCAGTATGTTTCTTTTAAAACCACATACAGAAAACCACAAGATTAATATTTGAGAACAAGTGATATAAAAATTTCATTAGTGAACACAGTAGATAAAAAACATTAGCAGGAAATTTTGGAGTCGCTTTTACGAACCTCGAGGAGACTTTGATGCTGGGGATGGTTCCACAAAAAATTAATGTGAAAAAAATACCACAGTGACAATAGGAAATAAAATTCGAGTGCTTTCATATACTTATGTTGCGGGGGTTTGTCAAGTGATAATTGGAGAAGTAATACACACGTTGAATGTCTTGAAGGTGTATAATTAAGAGAGACTTGAGAGGAGTCCAGGCCTGCCTGTCACCGTCTGCTAAGACCAGCTGGGACTGAGGACAAACATTGTTGCCTGCTGCTCACATGTGAGGGGTCTCATGACGTCACAGTTAGCAAGGGACCCTTACTATAATGTGGCTTGAAATATCTAACTGTATAAGTGTACTACACAAGTACGTACACTGTTGACACTTACACATCTTCAGAGGAATAGGAAGAGGAGGCAAGAGGAGAACATTTTATATGTTAAACACTGATCGACACCTCGGTCTTGCCTCCTCTTCCTATTCTTCTGAAGATGTGTATAAGCACAGGAAAGCACTCAGGTTTCAGTTCCCATTTTCACTGTGATATTTTTCCGTATTTGCAATCACGCATTTTATTGTGATTTCTTCCTATCTTTTCCATTTCTATGATTCCCAAATATGAACTAACAAATGGTTAAGTAGAGAATAAAAAGGCACGATACTGTTACTGGAACAATACACAAATACAGTGGACCCCCGCATACCGCACGCATCGCATACCGTACAATCCGCATACCGCTCGCTTTTTTCGCAAAAATTTTGCCTCGCATACCGCCCAAAAACCCGCTCACCGCTCTTCGTCCGAGACGCGTCCAATGTGCGGCCTGAGCCACGCTCACATGTTCCGCCGGTGGCATTGTTTACCAGCCAGCCTCTGCGGTAACATCCAAGCATACAATCGGAACATTTCGTATTATTACAGTGTTTTTGGTGATTTTTTCTGGAAAATAAGTGACCATGGGCCCCAAGAAAGCTTCTAGTGCCAACCCTACAGCAATAAGGGTGAGAATTACTATAGAGATGAAGAAAAAGATCATTGATAAGTATGAAAGTGGAGTGCGTGTCTCCGAGCTGGCCAGGTTGTATAATAAACCCCAATCAATCATCGCTACTATTGGTGATACAGCTGCTGCTGCACTGTCAGCTGCTGCTGCACTGTCAGCTGCTGCTGCTGTTGTACCACCGTCAGCTGCTGCTGCTGCTGTAGTACCGTCTGCTGCTGCTGTAGCATCGTCTGCTGCTGCTGTAGCATCGTCTGCTGCTGCTGCAGCATCGTCTGCTGCTGCTGTAGCATCGTCTGCTGCTGCTGTAGCATCGTCTGCTGCTGCTGTAGCATCGTCTGCTGCTGCTGTAGCATCGTCTGCTGCTGCTGTAGCATCGTCTGCTGCTGCTGTAGCATCATCTGTTGCTGCTGTAGCATCGTCTATTGCTGCTGTACCACCGTCAGCTGCTGCTGCTGCTGTAGCACCATTGTTGGTGTGGCTTATTGAAAATACCAAGAAACAATTAACCCCAGAGGATTTGCCACCCAGGATAACCCAAAAAAGTCAGTGTCATCAAAGACTGTCTAACTTATTTCCATTGGGGTCCTTAATCTTGTCTCCCAGGATGCAACCCACACCAGTCGACTAACACCCAGGTGAACAGGGAAAAATGCCTGGAACTAGTGCTCATATTGGTGAATTTAAAGCCAGCAAAGGTTGGTTTGAGAGATTTAAGAATCGTAGTGGCATACACAGTGTGATAAGGCCTGTTCTGGAAGAAAATGCCAAACAGGACCTACAGTACTCAGGAGGAAAAGGCACTCCCAGGACACAGTGTCTCATCAGTCATTGCTGCATCTTCAATAAAGGTAAGTGTCATTTATTCTTCATTTAGTAGACTAGTACATGCACAATATATATTGTGCATGTACTGCTCTACTATTGTGCATGTATCCTTCTCTTTGTGTGTAGGAAAATGTATATTTCATGTGGTAAAAATTTTTTTTTCATACTTTTGGGTGTCTTGCACAGATTAATTTGATTTCCATTATTTCTTATGGGGAAAATTCATTCGCATACCGAACATTTCGCATAACAATCAGCCCTCTTGCACAGATTAAAGTCGCTATGCGGGGGTCCACTGTAACCCGAACGTAGGAGACTGACACTTTTGACGATGTTTTGGTTTCAACTTGGACTACCATCTAGTTAATGATTCAAGTCGTCGGGCCAAAACATCGTCATAGGTTTAAACTCCAATATGTGAGTGGTGTAAATGGTCAAGCAGGTATAAAAATTAAGTACAATAAAAAAGAACTGACAGTCACAAAAATAAAAAAGTTTTACAAGATCAAAATATTGTACAGTGAGAAAAAGACAGTTCACAGGACGAACTTTCACTGTGTAAAGTTTTACCAACACATTACTCGATAAAGCTCTTTCTTTTTGATAAAAAAAGGAGCTTAGATAAAGTTCGTCCTTTTTAACAAACAATTTCATAAATAAATGAAAAAATGCTGTTTATATATTAACATATTAATGCAGCAACTTAAAAAACTGGATATAAACACAAAGCGCAGCATACTCTGTATTCCATGCTTCTACACACTAGGTGAGCACAGCCAGACCCCACTTTACAGCGCTTAATTTTAGAGCACTTCGCTTATACAGCGCTTCGCTATACAGTGTTTTGCTAATGCAGTGGTTTTCAATTACAGCCTCTCCTCACTTAGCTACATACTCATTTACTGACAACTTGGACTTACAGTGGGCTCTCTCACCAGTATTCATACCTAAGTAATGTATATTAGAATTGACTTCTTCTATTCTGTTTATTAAAATATACAGTATACTACTGTATAAACATTTAAAAATATGCTAAAAATGTTATTGTTATAAATGGTGCAAAGGTGACATTAAAACAATATAAAATATGGTCGACGCAAACCCACTACCATTATAGTACAGTGGACCCCCGCATAACGATTACCTCCGAATGTGACCAATTATGTAAGTGTATTTATGTAAGTGCGTTTGTGCGTATATGTTTGGGGGTCTGAAATGGACTAATCTACTTCACAATATTTCTTATGGGAACAAATTCGGTCAGTGCTGGCACCTGAACATACTTCTGGAGTGAAAAAATATCGTTAACCGGGGGTCCACTGTATTCTCCTCGTTTAGCGATGAATTCATTTACTGACATGATTTTAGGAACGGAACTGTGTTGTTAAGTGAGAAGAGTCTGTATAGCCATTCTTCATTTATTCAGACTTCCTACAATAAATATATTCACCACTCGCTTAGAGTTAAGGACAAAAATATTTTAAGGCAAGTAATGCATGTACTGTATATGCATTTTTTAGGCCTAGCTCTATTACTCACTTAATATATGATAGTGTGAATGTGTTATCACTTTACAGCAGTAGCCTGGCACTTAACTTGCTGTATAAATGGGGCACTACTGTACAAACAGGAAACGCGTTTGTCTGGCACTCAACAAACACTCTGCACTGAATGACTCGCATGGGTTTAGCACTTAACATGAATGTTAAATTAACTACCAAGTAATAAACATTGTAAAATTATAGGTGGAGCATGGGTTAAATTAGGTTTAGATTTTAAATTAAAAATAAATTATTATACACTTCTTGCCCTTTAATTAAAAATAATTATACACTTCTTGCCCTTTAAAAATAAATTATTATACACTTCTTGCCCTTTAATTAAAAATAATTATACACTTCTTGCCCTTTAAAAATAAATTATTATACACTTCTTGCCCTTTAATTAAAAATAATTATACACTTCTTGCCCTTTAAAAATAAATTATTATACACTTCTTGCCCTTCACTCAAGCTACTGATCTCTGAAGTATTTCCTATATATGTACATTAAACTCTCAACTTAAGAGCTGTAACTGATATGTGAACTATAGATATAACTTCAGATGTACTCCTGTAAACCCTTTTGGGGCCTAGTTCCTAGGCCTTTTGTGTATCCATATGCTCTTGCACTCCATCCACAGGCTGGATATGGGGTACACAATAAACTATCCACTACCATCCACAAGATGGATATAAATTACACAATAAACTATCCACTACCCTCCGAAGGAGGGATGTGAGGTGAACAATAAACTAGCCACTTCAGTGGCAAAATCTAAAATCTAATCTTCAGAGAGTGATGGAAGAGGAGAGGGTGACTAGCAATGACAACTGTCATGGGTAGAGATGAGATCTTTTCAGCAAAAGTGTTAAGGCCTATTAACCCTTAAACTGTCCAAACGTAGATCTACGTTCGCTCGCGTAGCACTCTGAACGTAGATCTACAATTTTTACACGCTTTCGAATGGAGAAATGCAGATCTATGTTTGGACAGTTTAAGGGTTAAAGACTATCATGTATTATCTATGTGTATGAGGTTTGGACAGAAAAGCAGAAAGCTTATTAAAAATATGCAATCACCGTCTATTCACTACCTAAAACACCCTCCTTACTACTACTGTAGAATTAATAGTACAGTATTATAATGCTACTATAGGCAGAAAGGTACTAGGTGTTAGGAACTCTTTCTCCTGTTTAAATTACTAAATTTAAAAGGAAAAACTTTCGCTTTTAATTTTTAGGTCACCCTGCCTTGGTGGGATATGGCCAGTGCATTGAAATATGCTACTAAAGTACTATTCACACACTATTACAACAGTAATAGTACTACTACTCTTCAGTGATTAACACACTTTCTAAATGGTGTACGGCACTCTAAGTTAAGCTCGTACAACAGTACAACAGTGATACAGGAAGTTCTCAACTTAAGAACGCACTGGGGACCTTCTGTTATGTGTATAATAATGATATAATGATATTATTGTATAAAAATGGTATAATAATAATATTATACACAATAATAATAAACACAACACAGAAGATTCTCAAAGTGATGTAAGATAAGATAAGATAAGATTTCGTTCGGATTTTTAACCCCGGAGGGTTAGCCACCCAGGATAACCCAAGAAAGTCAGTGCGTCATCGAGGACTGTCTAACTTATTTCCATTGGGGTCCTTAATCTTGTCCCCCAGGATGCGACCCACACCAGTCGACTAACACCCAGGTACCTATTTGCTGCTAGGTGAACAGGACAACAGGTGTAAGGAAACGTGTCGAAATGTTTCCACCCGCCGGGAATCGAACCCGGGCCCTCCGTGTGTGAAGCGGGAGCTTTAGCCACCAGGCTAAAGTCATTATTCTCATTCTTAACCCTTTCCGTGACTGTTATAAGAACTACAGCTGCTGCTTGATTTATGAAGGGATTACGTTCCGACGAGCTCACTGTAAATCAAAAATATACATCGAATACAATTTTTTTTTTTTTCAACAAGTCGGCTGTCTCCCACTGAGGCAGGGTGACCCAAAAAGTAAGAAAATCCCCAAAGAGAAAATACTTTCATCATCATTCGACACTTTCACCTCACTCACACATAATCACTGTGATAAATGTGATAAATAATTACCGGATTTTCTGGCATATGAGGCGGACCTTTTTCCCCACAAAAAGTCTTAGGAAATCAGCCTGTACCTTATATGCTCAAGGTCAGGGTCAAGGGTCAGCTCTGGGTTACACTTAAGCATAAAGTAAGAGAGCAATTAACCCTTGAATATGATTACTAATTTACAGTTGTTGTGCACATCTTATATGCCAGAAAATAAGGTAAGTAAATAAATAACTATTGTCACTCAATAAGTAAATAAACAAATAATTACTGTAACTATCAGTATTGAAAAGTAGATACATAAATGAATACACGTTACAGATTTTCTCCACGGAGAAGCGGAACAGAATTCTTCCTCCGTAAGTTATGCAAGTTGTAAGAGGTGACTAACATGCTGGGAGCAAGGGGCTAGTAACCCCTTCTCCTGTATACATTACTAAAGCTAAAAATAGAAACTTTTGTTTTTCTTTTTGGGTCGCCCTGCCTCGGTGGGATACGGCCGGTGCGCTGAAAGAAGAAGTTAGAGATTTGCTGCCTTCACACTGGGTAATTATCTTTAGTTTCACCTCCAAAGTACAGTGGACCCTCGCCTAACGAACGCATTGCATAACGTTAAATCCGCCTAGCGATACATTTTAACGCAAAAATTTTGCCTCGGTTAGCACTAAAAAACTCGCCCAATGCGATTCGTTCCGTTCGAGACGCGTCCACATGTGGCCTGAGCGCGCCTCGCTTGTCCCGTGGGTGCCAGTGTTTACAAGCCAGCCACCGCAGTCGCATCCAAACATACAATCGGAACATTTCACATTATCACAGCGTTTTTAGTGATTGCACCTGCAAAATAAGTCACCATGGGCCCCAAGAAAGCTTCTAGTGCCAACCCTGTGATAAAAAGGGTGAGAATTAGTATGGAAATTAAGAAAGATTTTGAAGGGTTTGGGGCTAACCCTGAGATGCCTATGCCAGTTGTGGAATCCACTGTGCCTACTTCAAAGATTAAGGAAATGTGTGCAAAGTGGGTTGAACTGCAAACCTTTATGGGTGAAAATCACCCTAACACAGCTATTGCAAGCCGTGCTGGTGACTATTACAATGACAGTGTTACGGCCCATTTTAGACAAATCTCAAAGGAACAGGAGGTACAGAGCTCTATGGACAGATATGTTGTGCGACAGAAGTCCAGTGACTCTCAAGCTGGTCCTAATGGCATTAAAAGAAGAAGGGAAGTAAACCCGGAAAAGGACTTGACACCTCAAGTCCTAATGGAAGGGGATTCCCCTTCTAAACATTAACACCATCCACAGTCTCCCTTCCTCCAATCCCATCAATCATCACCAGATCTTCAATAAAGGTAAGTGTCATGTAATTGTGCATGTCTTCTTCAGTTTGTGTGTATTAAAATTAATATTTCATGTGGTAAAAAAAATTTTTTCATACTTTGGGGTGTCAGGAATGGATTAATATGATTTCCATTATTTCTTATGGGGAAAATTAATTCGGCTAACGATAATTTCGCCTAATGTTGAGCTCTCAGGAACGGATTAATATCATTAGGCGAGGGTACACTGTAACTGCTTTTGAACCATCATAAAATTAAAATATCGCAAGTCGAGGAGCACCTGTACATCTCTGAGGCCAGGGTCCCTCGTGTAGTTCTAAGCCATGAGCTCGGCTCAATCAGATAAGCTGTGAGTGGTAAATTTTAGTCTGGATATGAGAGAATGGATCTTTACAGTGAATGTGCACAGTATAAAAAAATCTTGCCCTATGCAGTGTATGATGGGAAAAGCAAAACTGACCAAATGTGTGGTTCAAAATAGTGATAGAGGTGCTTTCTCAGATGGTTTTTATAGTTTTATTGGCTGTGTCTTGGTATTATTTGATAGAATTAAAGACATACCGTTGAAACAGAGATGATTTAGGTTGATTTCAGGACTGGAAGTGGCTGGAAATTGAGCTCAATCTAGCAAAAACATTCAATTTTTTTCAGATTTTTTGCTAAGTCTGATTCAATTACTGGGATGCCATAAACCATGACCAATTGTTCCTGGTTATATTTTATTATTAGAGAAAGAGTAAATATTATATTTTGCATGACTGTGAATTCAAAATAGAAAGCAAGTATAACATAGGAGAGGCCTGGGGGACAGGACTAATGGACAGAGGAAATACTGCTTTAGTGCCAGGAATATCTACAATGTTTATTTTGGACTCTATTTTTAAACTGGCATTTTTATCATTTTTTTGTAAAATTGGCCAAATTACTGACTTCTGTTGTAATAGTTGAATGGGCAATTTCTTATGCTAAATCAATAGAATGGAAAGCATACTAATGAAATAGCTAAGAATTTGGACTCAAAGTCGATGAAATCACCGATGCGTAAATTGTGCCAAGTATGCTAATTTTGAGCCTGAGTAATTCTGTGGGTTTTTCATCAAATTTCCTACTTTGGGTGTCATTACTTTTAGAAAAAGATTCATGACATTTCAGAAAAAAATAAATATTAATTTTGTGGGACTGGAAAGTGAAAGGTTAATCATGGATGTCTTTCCCTACTCTTGATATCAGTGGATCCCAACTTGTGCCTATTTTTTCAGGGAATAGTCAATATTCACAAAAATAAACAAGTTATTTACTTTTACCTCAACGGCTGTCTCCTAGCAAGGCAGTGTCTCAAAGAAGAAAAATTCACCCTCACTCATTCAACCGTTGTCTTGCCAGAAGTGTGTTGACATCACGATTCAAATGACTCTCTGACTGCAACAGCCTCGCTACGCCTTCAGAGCTCAGGCACTGTACTTCCCACCTCCACGACTGTAACATCCCTGTCCATTCTTCAGAGTACAGGAATAACAAAAAAAGGCACAATACCGTGACTGGACCAATATTCAAATAACCTGCACATAGAAGAGAGGAGCTTACAACGATGCTTCGGTTCAACTTGGACCATTTACAAAGTCACACTGTGACTTTGTAAATGGTCCAAGTCACACTGTGACTTTGTAAATGGTCCAAGTCAGACCAAAACGGCGTCGTAAGCTCCTCTCTTCTATGTGTGGGTTATTTGAGTATTCAGAGTACAGGCATTGTATTTCCCACTTTCAGTACTGTAACATCACCACCCATCCTTCAGAGTGCAGGCACTGTACTTCTCACCTCCAAGACTGTAACATCCTCACCCATCCTTCAGAGTGCAGGCACTGTACTTCTCACCTCCAAGACTGTAACATCCTCACCCATCCTTCAGAGTACAGGTACTGTACTTCCCACCTCCAGTACTGTAGCATCCTCACCCATCCTTCAGAGTACAGGCACTGTACTTCTCACCTCCAAGACTGTAACATCCTCACCCATCCTTCAGAGTACAGGTACTGTACTTCCCACCTCCAGTACTGTAGCATCCTCACCCATCCTTCAGAGTACAGGCACTGTACTGCTCACCTCCAAGACTGTAACATCCCTACCCATCCTTCAGAGTATACTTCCCACCTCCAGGACTGTAACATCCTCACACATCCTTCAGAGTACAGGTACTGTACTTCCCACCTTCAAGACTGTAACATCCTCACACATCCTTCAGAGTACAGGTACTGTACTTCCCACCTTCAAGACTGTAACATCCCTACCCATCCTTCAGAGTATACTTCCCACCTCCAGGACTGTAACATCCCCACTATTACATCATCTACAATTTAAACTTATCCCTACATCACAATTTAATATTTTTAGGGATGACTCTTCCCCATAAATTAAGTTTGCATAAAGATTTTCTCTCCGATTTAAATTTATTTTCCATTTTATGCACCATCTCTCTATTGTTATCATTAGCCAGCAAATTCACAGGGACACATTTATGGTTAGCCACAATTTAACTGCATTATTTGTAAATATGGGACAAAATCTGCTGCATTCACCGATTCGTAAACAATGGACAAAGTCTGTTGTTATGATTACACCAAAATGATCTTATCTGTATCCCACCACAACTGCTATTATTGCTTACCAGTGCCTGTCTCACATGAGTTTGTACAATGATCTCTTCATGTGGTTAATCTCCCTATATGACAGCAGTACCTACAATTGTTGTGGATACTCTCCCTACATGACAGCAGTACCTACCATTGTTGTGGATAATCTCTGTACATGACAGCAGTACCTACCATTGTTGTGGATACTCTCCCTACATGACAGCAGTACCTACCATTGTTGAGGATACTCTCCCTACATGACAGCAGTACTGTTGTGGATACTCTCCCTTCATGACAACAGTACCTACCATTGTTGTGGATAATCTCTGTACATGACAGCAGTACCTACCATTGTTAGGGATGTGGTTGTTAGCCTGGTCGTGTGCTGGCTGCGACGATGGGTCACAACACACTTTAAACACTACTTTCATATGGTGAGTCGAGCAGCGGCCACCGATGCGACGGTGAAGGTCGTCCTTGCTCGAAGTAGCTGTGGGGTGACAAAAATGTTTTAGGCCTAGTACTTGCTGTTCATCCTGCCTACTCACAGTAACAAGAAGAGGAAATATTGATGCAAGACTTATAGTGTATTAATTAAAATACTGAGATGCATGACATGATTTTCAATATTTATTTGAGGTTAAAATTCTTAGATTTTTTTTGCCAATATGTTAAGTGATTCCGAAAATTCTCTTCCCCGTGACCTGGTTTCAGACCAGGCCTCCTAGACTGGAAAAGAAATACAGTAATTCCTCAACTTACGAACACAGTGAGGACCTTTTGTACTGCGTTTTTTTTTATTACACATCGGCCGATTCCCACCAAGGCAGGGTGGCCCGAAAAAGAAAAACTTTCATCATCATTCACTCCATCACTGTATTGTGTATAATAATATAATAATGATATTATACACAATATACGTAATAACGATATCCACAATACAGGAGATTCTCAATGAGGACTTACTGTACAGACATACCTCACTGTATTAGTGAAATGCTGTAGAGAGAAGTGCTGTCAAGTGGAGCCTTCCTGTACAACACTTTTCAATTACATATTAGGTTTATCATCATCGATGCTTGCTTTGCTCTTAGGATGGTTTGTGGCAGTGATGAACACATCAGCTGACGAGCATCATGTTTTGGGTCTAGCGCTATCGCATATATAATAAATGGTTGAGTTCTCCAGAACGTAACTTCTGTACTAGCAAGGTATGTCTGTATTACAGAATTAATAACTGTGAAGAAGCACACTGGAAAGGAATGGTATGTGTATACTTGAAGTTAGTAGAAAACTAAGATTTACCTGTTATCTTACATGTTTATGAGACGGAAAACAATCATGTAAGATTTACCTGTTATCTTACATGTTTATGAGACAGAAAACAATCATGTAAGATTTACCTGTTATCTTACATGTTTATGAGACGGAAAACAATCATGTAAGATTTACCTGTTATCTTACATATTCATGACAGAAAATAATTAGAAATCCTGTCAAAATGTGAAAAATTTAACACGAATACAGAAACAAGATAATAACAATGACTGATATGTGCAGTGTACATCACTTGCATAACTGTGCAGAAAGTGCATTTGATCCTAGTGATTTAGAGCTGTACCCTCCCCTTCCTTGCAACAAACCTCATTCCCCCCAAGCACTGTATGACCCTTACAGGTCTAGTGCTTCCCTATGAATATAAAAATAATGAACTACCAACCCAGAACATTGTTTTAACTTGATTCACGAAATCGTAATGACACGATTGCAAACAAACGGGCGGGTTCTAACTCCGCCCGTGGTATGGTTTACATTGTTTTAACTTTTAACCAATTATGAAAAAGGTGTCCTATTTCATATATACCAATTTTTGTACTTCTGACACGCCTGAATCATTCCACCTGAGTGAACTAGAGTGTAAGTAAGAGTTGAAAGCTACTCTCTCTCACCTCACACTCTGAGGTCCATGGTTTGATCCCTAGTACAGGTGAAAGTATTAGGACATGTTTCCTCAAGACATCTGCTGTTGATGTTCACCTAGCAGTAAATAGGTACCTGGGTGTTAGTGGACTGGTGTGGGTTGCATCCTGGGACAAAACTGACCTAGCTGACATCAATGACTTACTAATATAGCCACTTGTTATGCAGAGCATTTCAAGTAAATTAGATCAATTTTGTCCCAGGATGCGACCCACAACAGTCAACTACCACCCAGGCACCTATTTTACTGATGGGTGAATAGGGACAGCAGGTGTCTTATGGAAACACACCCAGTGTTTCCACCCTTGCCAGGAATTGAACCACGGACCCTCAACGTTAAGCAAGAGCTTTGCCAACCAGGCCACCAATATCATCATAGTACAACTGCTAGGCTTGAAACCCCAATAACTATAAATGACCTGTAAGTTGAAACAACAGAACTGTAACCCATTTACAAGTTGGGGCACTACTCTACTTACATATGTACCCATGATAAGTTCAGCTGGTAAATTATGCAAAATAAGTCTAGAATTTTCATGGCTTCTCTTCAGCTCTGAATAACTGCCAGCATCATCACTTTTGTGTTTTAGGGTCATTATTAACCCTTAAACTGTCCAAACGTAGATCTATGTTCGTGTGCATAGCGCTCCAATCTTGATTTTCCCCATTTGAAAGCATGTAAAAAAAAAAACATAGATCTACATTCGAAGCTCCACACACGTGGACGTAGATCTACGTTTGGACAGTTAAAGGGTTAGGCATAATTAAGGGTTATTTTAGGGCCAGAGTAAATGGTGGATAACTAAAACTGTGGATACTGAATCCGTGGATACAGGGATTCTACTGTACTGTACAGTGGTAGTGAAGTACTCACAGATGAAGTAGTAGTCCTGGCCGGGACGAAACTCCAGACCCCCAGGCTGCGGAGTGAACGATCGGAAGGTAATGGTGAAATACATGAGCTTGTAAGGCTTGTCACACACGGCGATGACGCGAGGAGACGGGTTAGTGATCCTGCACGTGTCGTACTCCTCCTTGCTCACCTGCAATCATAAACATGTCTTAGGAGAGGCGCATTCACTTTTCAAGAGGAAACTGGATCCCCCTAGAGAAGGATGCTGGAGAGGGGCTCTTGATCCAAGGAGCTGCATTTGTGCTCCTCTTTCTTGGATAATCACCATTCCCTCCCACTTCCCACAAATATATAAGGAAACTGAATTGCCCACAAATAATAATAATATCATCATTTACTATTATTAACAGGAGTGATGTATCAAAAACACATTTATACTTTATACAATAAGAACACAGTAAACAGGTGACATCACAATATGCAGAACAGCTACTGTGAGAAAATAGTGAAATTCCAAGCGCTTTTGTGATTTCTCACAAAAAATTATGAGAAATTATGTCAGCGCTTGGAATTTCACTATTTTCTCACAGTGGCTGTTCTGCATATTTATAGTTTATACCTTTTATGAGTTTCGAGAGTTCTACTCCCAGAGCCTGGCCTTGGGTCAGTCTTTTCCAGTGCCTGCATGGTCAACCAGGCTGTTGCTTCCATCTTAACTACTCTTGTAACTACTATCACCACTATACTGTATTTCTATTTGATAGCTAAAATATCATTCAAGTATTCACTACGACTAAAAATTTTATATGAACGTGTTATGTAAAATGTGACAATGTCCTGTACCTTTGATATACCTCTGACGGGTTCGAAGAGCTTTTCTCTGCTTGGAGCCCGACCTTGGGTCAGGCTCATCTGATGCTTGCCTGGTCAACAGAGATGATTTCCTCTACATGTATTCTGTTTATTACAATATACAGTGGACCCCTGCCGTTCGACGGCCGCGACTTTCGTGAAATCCGACTTTCGCAAGTTTTTTCGGCAAAATTTAGCTTCATGGTTCGTGATTGGACTCGTGATTCAGTGACCTTCTGGTACGTGTCTGCTCGTCAGCACGCACACAAAGCCAGTCTCCCGCACTATTCACACTCAGTGTGCCATTGTTTACCAGCATGTGACCATCACCCCATGAGTTCATACCACACATTTCATAATAATTCATTGTTTGTGCTTGCAACTGCTAAATAAGCCACCATGGGCCCAAAGAAAGCTCCTAGTGCCAGCCCTTTGATAAAGAAGGTGAGAAACACGATAGAATTCAAGAAAAATCTCATAGCAAAGTACAGTGGACCCCCGCATAACGATCACCTCCCAATGCGACCAATTATGTAAGTGTATTTATGTAAGTGCGTTTGTACGTGTATGTTTGGGGATCTCAAATGGACTAATCTACTTCACAATATTCCTTATGGGAACAAATTCGGTCAGTACTGGCACCTGAACATACTTCTGGAATGAAAAAATATCGTTAACCGGGGGTCCACTGTACTGAAGTAGAGGAGGAAGAGAGAGGGGAGAATTTGCCTTCTGCAGTGAATCAGTGATTCTACAGTGAATCAGTGATTCTACAATATGTATGATACTAAAAGCAGAAGGTATCGATAAAGGCTATAGTGCCAGCCAGCGATAAAGTGTAGAATTAACAGTGTAGCAAGTAAGTTAAGCGAGTAAGCGATAGAAAAACAACATGAGAGTAACTCTCCAATGTTGTTGGATGTGTATAGGACCGCTGAACATACACCGCCCTGCTGTCTTCCACCACCCTAAACCTCTGCCAACATCTCCTTCATCAAACTAACTAAACTAACATCTCCTCCAAGGTAAGTGTAAATATATAAGTGTAAGTATACAAGTAAATATAAGTGTAAATATAAAAGGACCCCAATGGAAATATGTAAGTCACTCTGACTTTTTTGGGTTATTGTAGGTACTTTACACATATGCTGCTATGTATGAAAATCTATGTATGTAACTGTATTTGTGTATTCCTGAATAAACTTATTTATAAACTAAAATGTAAATATTTCTTATTTATAAATTAAAATGTAAATGCACCTACCATCCGACTTACAACCGAGTTCGATTCCGAGAAACTGGTCGTAAGTCGAACTTTACTACTGAATATCAACGTAACATTTTTGTAATTACTTTATTTTGTTGTTTTATTTTGGTATTTCATGTTTTACTTTACTTTTTATGCTGTTAGTACTGTATTTTATACTGTAAGGTTTAGGATAAACACTGTGTACAACACAAATACTGGTTTATTTCCCAGAAATTTGGCATAAAAAACACGATCGTAAGTCGAATGGTCATAAGTCGAGCAGGTCGTAAGTCGGATGGTAGATGTATTTCTTATTTATAAATTAAAAAGGAAATATTTCTTATTTATAAATTAAAAAGTAAATATTTCTTATTTATAAATTAAAAAGTAAATATTTCTTATTTATAAATTAAAATGTAAATATTTCTTATTTATAAATTACATACATTGTTTAAGTGTGACGGTGGTGGCGACCAAAGCCACCGCTGCCACCAACACGGCTTCTCTCAATGGCGGCCCTTAAACCCAACAACAACAACTTACGTCATTTACTCCTCTCATACATTATGACATATTTTATTCATTCTAGAATATATATCATGTTTCTATGTTATTAATATTGTTTATAATGTCATATTAGATGAATTGTGATAAATAAATAAGGCGTAGAGATGATATTAGCGTCATATTGAAGCATAATAAACTCGCCTTCATCTTGCCTCCTGTCTACCTCCTACACCAACAAGAATCAACAAAGGTTAAGTGTGATGTTAAATGTTCATTTATCCATTTTATTAGCGCTTTATATTTATTTGTCATTGTTTTCTGTATGTAAATCTATATTTAATCTTAAAAAAAATTATTTTTTTTTGTTAATACTTTTGGCTGTCTGAAACAGATTAACTGGGTTTCCATTATTTCTTATGAGGAAAATAGATTCGCCAATCGTGAATTTCGCCAGTTGGCAGACTCTCTGGAACGGATTAACCACGAAACTCGGGGGTCCACTGTACAGTACACTACTGTATAAACATTTTTCAAATATGGTTGACACAAACTCACTATCATTACAGTATGCTCCTCACTTACCGTCGAATTCGTTTAACAACGTGGTCTCAGGAACAGAACTTCGTCATTAAGTGAGGTTAGGTTGTATTATTATTATTATTAGCAGGTTGGTTTTAGTCTACATATGGATATCTAGGAACACAACACCTGACAGTTGATTCAAACAACTTTTTTTTTTAAAAGTGTCCGGATATCGAGGCCCATACCCCCATTGTTAGATTTCCATACCCCCAAAGGGTATGGATACCCCAGGTTAAGAACGACTGCCCTAAAGTAATAAACCAAGGTGATGCTTGTGAAAAGTTATACGATTTACAAAAAAAAAAAAAAAGAAGTCTAGTTCTTAAGTAATTATTATTTTAATCATGGGGGAGCGCTAAACCCATTGGATTATACAGGGTGTGTGGGGAGGGGGATGGAAGGTACACGAGTGAGAGGGGTTGGATTTGAGTGGGACTTGCATATGAGTGGAGAGAGTTATCAGAGCTTATTTCTTGGGTAGCATTGAAAATTGGGTTGGGCATATATTTTGTTAGTGGGATGGATTGTAAAGGACCTGCCTAGTACGGGCCAACAGGCCTGCTGCAGTGTTCCTCCTTTCTTATGTTCTTATTGTGATTCAATTCAGGGAACTGAAGCACAGATCCAATTCCCTAGATCAAGAGCCCCTCACCAGCATCAAGGAACCTCCCTTGAGGGGAGTTCTTAGCCCTTAAACTGTCCAATAGATCTACGTTTGCACGCATAGCACTCTGACCTTGATTTTTCCACAAGAAAGCATATAAAAAAATGTAGATCTACGTTCGGAGCGCTACGCAAGCGAACGTAGATCTACGTTTGGACAGTTTAAGTAATGTGTAAATATTAGGATTAATCTGCCTGAAATGAACTGCATACTAGTGGCTTAAGATAAGATAAGATAAGATTTCGTTCGGATTTTTAACCCCGGAGGGTTAGCCACCCAGGATAACCCAAGAAAATCAGTGTGTCATCGAGGACTGTCTAACTTATTTCCATTGGGGTCCTTAATCTTGTCCCCCAGGATGCGACCCACACCAGTCGACTAACACCTAGGTACCTATTTGCTGCTAGGTGAACAGGACAACAGGTGTAAGGAAACGTGTCGAAATGTTTCCACCCGCCGGGAATCGAACCCGGGCCCTCCGTGTGTGAAGCGGGAGCTTTATAGTTTGCTTTATTGTTTGCTTGAGGGGAGAAGACAGGCGTGACAGTCACGTCTGCAACAGAACTTTGAGGGGAGAAAAATCTCGAAAACGTACGAATGTTCAGCACATTTTACATCAGGCCAGACCTTTTATGTACATTTTTGTGTTTTAATCATTAGTGATATGACATACAGATAAAATACACTGCTAATATACACCCATCTTTGTGTGTAACAATCCACCATTGTAGTGACTTCTCACTTAATCTCTAAGTGAACTACAGTGAGTCCTTGACTTAGAAGCACACTGACAATCTTCTGGATTGTGTATATTATTATATCATTATGCACAATACAGGTCCCCAACGTGTTCGTAAGTTGAGAACTTACTGCATTTACAATTGTACAAATGAAAGTGTTAGCATACGGGACACATCAAGTAACATTTGAACCTTAGTGTATGGTTGTACTTAACGAGTGTAAAGCACAGAGGAAAACCTTAAGCCACGCAATCATAACTCACGTTTACAACATTATGTGATTTTAGGTTTTTATTTCCAGCAGAAGAAACATCAAGGTCCATGGGAGCGGAATTAATTTCCATTGGTGGCACGTGTCTGTTCAGGAGCACCAGAGCAGAATTCATTTCTAATGGTGGCGAGCAATTCTGGGGAGGTCTCGCCTGAATGCAGGCGAGACCTCCCAAAAACACACTAGGCAACTCTACTGTCTTAGCACTGCATGAGAGGGAGCAAGGGAGGGTGATGGGACATAAAAAAAAAAAAAAAAAAAAAAAACAGCCTCCCACATGGGTCAGTGTATCTGGATGTGTACTATACAATCTTAGCTCTGCAAGTCTCTCAATTTCTCCTCCTTTTTATTTCCCCATTTTGTCTCTGAAAATTTAAGATAAGGTTTGTACATATTTTTAACCCAAGACTGTTCAACTGCCTCCCAGCATACATAAGGGGGATTGCCAATAGACCCCTGGTTGTCTTCAAGAAGGCACTGGACAGGCACCTGAAGTCAGTACCTGACCAACAGGGCTGTGGTTCATATGTCGGGTTGCGTGTGGCCAACAGTAACAGCCTGGTTAATGAGGCACTGATCCATCATGAGGCCTGGTCACAGACCAACTGTGGTGGCAGTGACCCCTGAAACCCTCTCCAGACATACTCCAGAGGGTTTGACACCCAGAATAACCCGAGGACTGTCTTATTTCCATTTTCATTCTTCAATCTTGTCCCCCAGGATGTGACCCACACCAGTCCACTAACACCCAGGTACCTACTTACATGCTAGGTCAACAAGGACAGCAGGTGTAAGGAAACACGCGGCCTGGTCACAGACCGGGCCGCGGGGGCGTTGACCCCCGAAACTCTCTCCAGGTAAACTCCAGGTAAACATTTCCACCAGTGTTGGGGACTGAACCACTGGCACTTGATGTGTGAGGCAACAGCATTGCCAACCAAGTCTTCAAGACTCTAACCAAGCCATGAGACACCTAACCAAGCCATGAGATACCTAACCAAGCCATGAGACACCTAACCAAGCCATGAGATACCTAACCAAGCCATGAGACACCTAACCAAGCCACGAGACACCCAACCAAGCCATGAGATACCCAACCAAGCCACGAGATACCTAACCAAGCCACGAGACACCTAACCAAGCCACGAGACACCTAACCAAGTCACGAGACACCTAACAAAGCCACGAGACACTTAACAAAGCCACGAGACACCTAACCAAGCAATGGGACACCTTAGAACCAAGCCACAGGACACCTAACCAAGCCACGGGACACCTTAGAACCAAGCCACAGGACACCATAGAACCAAGCCACAGGACAGCTTAGAACCAAGCCATGGAACACCTTAGAACCAAGCCATGGGAGAGCTTAGAACCAAGCCACGGGACACCTTAGAACCAAGCCACGGGACAGCTTAAAACCAAGCCACGGGACACCTGAGAACCAAGCCATGCGACACCTTAGAACCAAGCCATGGGACACCTTAGAACCAAGCCATGGGACACCTTAGAACCAAGCCATAGGACACCTTAGAACCAAGCCATGGGACACCTTAGAACCAAGCCATGGGACACCTTAGAACCAAGCCATGGGACACCTTAGAACCAAGCCATGGGACACCTTAGAACCAAGCCATGGGACACCTTAGAACCAAGCCATGGGACACCTTAGAACCAAGAGATGGGACACCTTAGAACCAAGCCATGGGACACCTTAGAACCAAGCCATGGGACACCTTAGAACCAAGCAATGAGACACTTTAGAACCAAGCCACAGGACACCTTAGAACCAAGCCACAGAACACCTTAGAACCAAGAGATGGGACACCTTAGAACCAAGAGATGGGACACCTTAGAACCAAGCCATGGGACACCTTAGAACCAAGAGATAGGACACCTTAGAACCAAGAGATGGGACACCTTAGAACCAAGCCATGGGACACCTTAGAACTAAGCCATAGGACACCTTAGAACCAAGCCATGGGACACCTTAGAGCCAAGCCACAGGACACCTTAGAACCAACCCACGGGACACCTTAGAACCAAGCCATGGGACACCTTAGAATCAAGCCATGGGACACCTTAGAACCAAGCCATGGGACACCCTGGGTTATCCTGGCTGACTAACACTACCCTCTGAGCTATCCTGGGTGGTTAACACTACCTACTCTGAGCTATCCTGGGTGGTTAACACTCCCTACCCTGGGTTATCCTGGCTGGTTAACACTCCCTACCCTGGGTTATCCTGGCTGGCTAACACGACCTGCCCTGGGTAATCATGGCTGGCTAACAGTCCCTACCCTGGGTTATCCTGGCTGGCTAAGACGACCTACCCTGGGTTATCCTGACTGGCTAACACTACCTACCCTGGGTTATCCTGGCTGGCTACCACTACCTATCCTGGGTTATCCTGGCTGGCTAACACTACCTACCCTGGGTTATCCTGGCTGGCTAACACTACCTACCCTGGGTTATCCTGGCTGGCTAACACTCCCTACCCTGGGTTATCCTGGCTGGCTAACACTACCTACCCTGGGTTATCCTGGCTGGCTAACACTACCTACCCTGGGTTATCATGGCTGGCTAACACTCCCTACCCTGGGTTATCATGGCTGGCTGACACTACCTACCCTGGGTTATCCTGGCTGGCTAACACTCCCTACCCTGGGTTATCATGGCTGGCTGGCTAACACTACCCTACCCTGGGTTATCATGGCTGGCTAACACTACCTACCCTGGGTTATCCTGGCTGGCTAACACTCCCTACCCTGGGTTATCCTGGCTGGCTAACACTCCCTACCCTGGGTTATCCTGGCTGGCTAACACTCCCTACCCTGGGTTATCCTGTCTGGCTAACACTACCTACCCTGGGTTATCCTGGCTGGCTAACACTCCCTACCCTGGGTTATCCTGGCTGGCTAACACTCCCTACCCTGGGTTATCATGGCTGGCTAACACTCCCTACCCTGGGTTATCCTGGCTGGCTAACACTCCCTACCCTGGGTTATCCTGGCTGGCTAACACTCCCTACCCTGGGTTATCCTGGCTGGCTAACACTCCCTACCCTGGGTTATCCTGGCTGGCTAACACTACCTACCCTGGGTTATCCTGGCTGGCTAACACTCCCTACCCTGGGTTATCCTGGCTGGCTAACACTCCCTACCCTGGGTTATCCTGGCTGGCTAACACTCCCTACCCTGGGTTATCCTGGCTGGCTAACACTCCCTACCCTGGGTTATCCTGGCTGGCTAACACTCCCTACCCTGGGTTATCCTGGCTGGCTAACACTCCCTACCCTGGGTTATCCTGGCTGGCTAACACTCCCTACCCTGGGTTATCCTGGCTGGCTAACACTCCCTACCCTGGGTTATCATGGCTGGCTAACACTCCCTACCCTGGGTTATCCTGGCTGGCTAACACTCCCTACCCTGGGTTATCCTGGCTGGCTAACACTACCTACCCTGGGTTATCCTGGCTGGCTAACACTCCCTACCCTGGGTTATCCTGGCTGGCTAACACTCCCTACCCTGGGTTATCCTGGCTGGCTAACACTCCCTACCCTGGGTTATCCTGGCTGGCTAACACTCCCTACCCTGGGTTATCCTGGCTGGCTAACACTCCCTACCCTGGGTTATCCTGGCTGGCTAACACTCCCTACCCTGGGTTATCCTGGCTGGCTAACACTCCCTACCCTGGGTTATCCTGGCTGGCTAACACTCCCTACCCTGGGTTATCCTGGCTGGCTAACACTCCCTACCCTGGGTTATCCTGGCTGGCTAACACTACCTACCCTGGGTTATCCTGGCTGGCTAACACTCCCTACCCTGGGTTATCCTGGCTGGCTAACACTACCCTACCCTGGGTTATCCTGGCTGGCTAACACTCCCTACCCTGGGTTATCCTGGCTGGCTAACACTCCCTACCCTGGGTTATCCTGGCTGGCTAACACTCCCTACCCTGGGTTATCCTGGCTGGCTAACACTCCCTACCCTGGGTTATCCTGGCTGGCTAACACTCCCTACCCTGGGTTATCCTGGCTGGCTAACACTCCCTACCCTGGGTTATCCTGGCTGGCTAACACTCCCTACCCTGGGTTATCCTGGCTGGCTAACACTCCCTACCCTGGGTTATCATGGCTGGCTAACACTCCCTACCCTGGGTTATCCTGGCTGGCTAACACTACCTACCCTGGGTTATCCTGGCTGGCTAACACTCCCTACCCTGGGTTATCCTGGCTGGCTAACACTCCCTACCCTGGGTTATCCTGGCTGGCTAACACTCCCTACCCTGGGTTATCCTGGCTGGCTAACACTCCCTACCCTGGGTTATCCTGGCTGGCTAACACTACCTACCCTGGGTTATCCTGGCTGGCTAACACTCCCTACCCTGGGTTATCCTGGCTGGCTAACACTACCTACCCTGGGTTATCCTGGCTGGCTAACACTCCCTACCCTGGGTTATCCTGGCTGGCTAACACTCCCTACCCTGGGTTATCCTGGCTGGCTAACACTCCCTACCCTGGGTTATCCTGGCTGGCTAACACTCCCTACCCTGGGTTATCCTGGCTGGCTAACACTCCCTACCCTGGGTTATCCTGGCTGGCTAACACTCCCTACCCTGGGTTATCCTGGCTGGCTAACACTCCCTACCCTGGGTTATCCTGGCTGGCTAACACTCCCTACCCTGGGTTATCATGGCTGGCTAACACTCCCTACCCTGGGTTATCCTGGCTGGCTAACACTCCCTACCCTGGGTTATCCTGGCTGGCTAACACTCCCTACCCTGGGTTATCCTGGCTGGCTAACACTCCCTACCCTGGGTTATCCTGGCTGGCTAACACTCCCTACCCTGGGTTATCCTGGCTGGCTAACACTACCTACCCTGGGTTATCCTGGCTGGCTAACACTACCTACCCTGGGTTATCCTGGCTGGCTAACACTCCCTACCCTGGGTTATCCTGGCTGGCTAACACTCCCTACCCTGGGTTATCCTGGCTGGCTAACACTCCCTACCCTGGGTTATCCTGGCTGGCTAACACTCCCTACCCTGGGTTATCCTGGCTGGCTAACACTCCCTACCCTGGGTTATCCTGGCTGGCTAACACTACCTACCCTGGGTTATCCTGGCTGGCTAACACTACCTACCCTGGGTTATCCTGGCTGGCTAACACTCCCTACCCTGGGTTATCCTGGCTGGCTAACACTCCCTACCCTGGGTTATCATGGCTGGCTAACACTCCCTACCCTGGGTTATCCTGGCTGGCTAACACTCCCTACCCTGGGTTATCATGGCTGGCTAACACTACCTACCCTGGGTTATCCTGGCTGGCTAACACTACCTACCCTGGGTTATCCTGGCTGGCTAACACTACCTACCCTGGGTTATCCTGGCTGGCTAACACTCCCTACCCTGGGTTATCCTGGCTGGCTAACACTCCCTACCCTGGGTTATCATGGCTGGCTAACACTACCTACCCTGGGTTATCCTGGCTGGCTAACACTACCTACCCTGGGTTATCATGGCTGGCTAACACTACTTACCCTGGGTTATCATGGCTGGCTAACACTCCCTGCCCTGGGTTATCATGGCTGGCTAACACTCCCTACCCTGGGTTATCCTGGCTGGCTAACACTACCTACCCTGGGTTATCCTGGCTGGCTAACACTATCTACCCTGGGTTATCATGGCTGGCTAACACTCCCTACCCTGGGTTATCCTGGCTGGCTAACACTCCCTACCCTGGGTTATCCTGGCTGGCTAACACTACCTACCCTGGGTTATCCTGGCTGGCTAACACTACCTACCCTGGGTTATCCTGGCTGGCTAACACTACCTACCCTGGGTTATCCTGGCTGGCTAACACTCCCTACCCTGGGTTATCCTGGCTGGCTAACACTCCCTACCCTGGGTTATCCTGGCTGGCTAACACTCCCTACCCTGGGTTATCCTGGCTGGCTAACACTCCCTACCCTGGGTTACCCTGGCTGGCTACCACTCCCTACCCTGGGTTACCCTGGCTGGCTAACACTACCTACCCTGGGTTATCCTGGCTGGCTAACACTACCTACTCTGGGTTATCCTGGCTGGCTAACACTCCCTACCCTGGGTTATCCTGGCTGGCTAACACTCCCTACCCTGGGTTATCCTGGCTGGCTAACACTCCCTACCCTGGGTTATCCTGGCTGG
Source organism: Cherax quadricarinatus (assembly GCF_038502225.1). NCBI lineage: Eukaryota > Metazoa > Arthropoda > Malacostraca > Decapoda > Parastacidae > Cherax > Cherax quadricarinatus. Next base: position 2,387,894 of record NC_091386.1, read on the forward strand.
CTACCACTCCCTACCCTGGGTTACCCTGGCTGGCTAACACTACCTACCCTGGGTTATCCTGGCTGGCTAACACTACCTACCCTGGGTTATCCTGGCTGGCTAACACTCCCTACCCTGGGTTACCCTGGCTGGCTAACACTCCCTACCCTGGGTTATCCTGGCTGGCTAACACTCCCTACCCTGGGTTATCCTGGCTGGCTAACACTACCTACCCTGGGTTATCCTGGCTGGCTAACACTCCCTACCCTGGGTTACCCTGGCTGGCTAACACTCCCTACCCTGGGTTATCCTGGCTGGCTAACACTACCTACCCTGGCTTATCCTGGCTGGCTAACACTACCTACCCTGGGTTATCCTGGCTGGCTAACACTCCCTACCCTGGGTTATCCTGGCTGGCTAACACTCCCTACCCTGGGTTATCATGGCTGGCTAACACTACCTACCCTGGGTTATCATGGCTGGCTAACACTCCCTACCCTGGGTTATCCTGGCTGGCTAACACTACCTACCCTGGGTTATCCTGGCTGGCTAACACTCCCTACCCTGGGTTATCCTGGCTGGCTAACACTCCCTACCCTGGGTTATCCTGGCTGGCTAACACTACCTACTCTGGGTTATCCTGGCTGGCTAACACTCCCTACCCTGGGTTATCCTGGCTGGCTAACACTACCTACCCTGGGTTATCCTGGCTGGCTAACACTCCCTACCCTGGGTTATCCTGGCTGGGTAACACTCCCTACCCTGGGTTATCCTGGCTGGCTAACACTCCCTACCCTGGGTTATCCTGGCTGGCTAACACTCCCTACCCTGGGTTATCCTGGCTGGCTAACACTCCCTACCCTGGGTTATCCTGGCTGGCTAACACTCCCTACCCTGGGTTATCCTGGCTGGCTAACACTCCCTACCCTGGGTTATCATGGCTGGCTAACACTCCCTACCCTGGGTTATCCTGGCTGGCTAACACTCCCTACCCTGGGTTAACCTGGCTGGAATAGACGCCCTGCCCGGGGTTATCATGGCTGGGTAACACTCCCTACCCTGGGTTATCCTGGCTGGCTAACACTCCCTACCCTGGGTTACCCTGGCTGGCTAACACTCCCTACCCTGGGTTATCCTGGCTGGCTAACACTCCCTACCCTGGGTTACCCTGGCTGGCTAACACTCCCTACCCTGGGTTATCCTGGCTGGCTAACACTCCCTACCCTGGGTTATCCTGGCTGGCTAACACTCCCTACCCTGGGTTATCATGGCTGGCTAACACTCCCTACCCTGGGTTATCCTGGCTGGCTAACACTCCCTACCCTGGGTTATCCTGGCTGGTTAACACCCCCTACCCTGGGTTATCATGGCTGGCTAACACTCCCTACCCTGGGTTATCCTGGCTGGCTAACACTCCCTACCCTGGGTTACCCTGGCTGGCTAACACTCCCTACCCTGGGTTATCCTGGCTGGCTAACACTCCCTACCCTGGGTTACCCTGGCTGGCTAACACTCCCTACTCTGGGTTATCCTGGCTGGTTAACACCCCCTACCCTGGGTTACCCTGGCTGGCTAACACTCCCTACCCTGGGTTATCCTGGCTGGCTAACACTCCCTACCCTGGGTTACCCTGGCTGGCTAACACTACCTACCCTGGGTTATCCTGGCTGGCTAACACTCCCTACCCTGGGTTATCCTGGCTGGTTAACACTCCCTACCCTGGGTTACCCTGGCTGGCTAACACTCCCTACCCTGGGTTATCATGGCTGGCTAACACTCCCTACCCTGGGTTATCCTGGCTGGCTAACACTCCCTACCCTGGGTTACCCTGGCTGGCTAACACTCCCTACCCTGGGTTACCCTGGCTGGCTAACACTCCCTACCCTGGGTTATCCTGGCTGGCTAACACTCCCTACCCTGGGTTATCCTGGCTGGTTAACACTCCCTACCCTGGGTTATCATGGCTGGCTAACACTCCCTACCCTGGGTTATCCTGGCTGGCTAACACTCCCTACCCTGGGTTACCCTGGCTGGCTAACACTCCCTACCCTGGGTTATCCTGGCTGGCTAACACTCCCTACCCTGGGTTATCCTGGCTGGCTAACACTCCCTACCCTGGGTTATCCTGGCTGGCTAACACTCCCTACCCTGGGTTATCCTGGCTGGCTAACACTCCCTACCCTGGGTTATCCTGGCTGGCTAACACTCCCTACCCTGGGTTATCCTGGCTGGCTAACACTCCCTACCCTGGGTTATCCTGGCTGGCTAACACTCCCTACCCTGGGTTATCATGGCTGGCTAACACTCCCTACCCTGGGTTATCCTGGCTGGCTAACACTCCCTACCCTGGGTTATCCTGGCTGGCTAACACTCCCTACCCTGGGTTATCCTGGCTGGCTAACACTCCCTACCCTGGGTTATCATGTCTGGCTAACACTCCCTACCCTGGGTTATCCTGGCTGGCTAACACTCCCTACCCTGGGTTATCCTGGCTGGCTAACACTCCCTACCCTGGGTTATCCTGGCTGGCTAACACTCCCTACCCTGGGTTATCCTGGCTGGCTAACACTCCCTACCCTGGGTTATCATGTCTGGCTAACACTCCCTGCCCTGGGTTATCCTGGATGGCTAACACTCCCTACCCTGAGTTATCCTGGCTGGCTAACACTCCCTACCCTTGGTTATCCTGGCTGTCTAACACTCCCTACCCTGGGTTATCCTGGCTGGCTAACACTCCCTACCCTGGGTTATCCTGGCTGGCTAACACTCCCTACCCTGGGTTATCCTGGCTGGCTAAGACTCCCTACCCTGGGTTATCCTGGCTGGCTAACACTCCCTACCCTGGGTTATCCTGGCTTGCTAACACTCCCTAACCTGAGTTATCCTGGCTGGCAAACACTCCCTACCTTGGGTTATCCTAGCTGGCTAACAAATTATTTTTTAAATATTTCTTTGAGACACAACACTCAAAAAAATGACAATAAATACCAAAATATTGTCTTTTTTAAAAGGTATCTGTCCACTGCGCACGGTCCTGCCATCTTTAATTATTCTCATTATTAACCACGAAAAATATTAAAATACAAACCGCAGCTTCTAGAAAATCTATATGGACAGTAATAAGCATGAAAAATACCCCAAAATGAAGGACAGAAAAAAATCTAATTCAAAAGATGACTGCCCTCTGGGCGCGGTCCTGCCATTTTCACTAATTTTAATCATTAAATAAAATATATTAAAACACAAACCCCAGCTTTCAAAAATTGTATATGGACAGTAATAAGCATAAAAAATACCCCAAAATAAAAGACAGAAAAAATTCTAATTTAAAAGATGACTGCCCTTTGGGCACGGTCCTGCCATCTTCACTATTTCTCATTATTAACCCAAAAAAACATATATTAAAACACAAACTACAGTTTCCAAGCATCCTTTATGACGGTACTAAAATAATTAGAAAAATGATGGAATATATGAAGCAGAAAATTGGTTTCTAACTAGTAATAATTAAAAAAACCTGATAATTCCAACCCAACCTAGCCTAACCTAACCTTCCCAATCCCCCCCTAACCAGCTTTCCAATCCCAACCCAACTTTCCAACCCAAACCCAAAACCTAACCTTTAAACCCCCCCCAACCTAACCTAACCCAATCCCCTAATCAAACCCGCTTCCCAATTTTTGTTTTAAACCCCCCCTTTAAACCCCAAACCCAACCCAGCCTAACCAACCAATTTTAATTTTTAATTTTAACCCAATCCAACCCAATCCCAAATTTAACCCCCCCTTTAAATAAACCTTTTGTCAACCTAACCTAACCTAACCCAACCAAACCAACCAACCCAACCCAACCCAACCCAACCTAACCCAACCCAGCCTAACTAAACCCAATCCCAATTTAAACCTAGCCAACCCAAGTAACCAACCCAATTTTAATCAATTTTAGGGGCCCCCCTAATTAAATTAATCCCAACCTTTTAAACCCAACCCTAACCAAACCCAAACCCCAACCTAACTTAACCCCCCCCAACCCCAACCCAGCCTTAACCTTTTCCCAACCTAATCAAACCTTGGCCCCCAAACCCCGCTTCCCAAACCCAATTTAACCTTTAATTTTTCTCCCAGGCCAATTTTAAACCCAACCAATCCCAACCAACCTAACCAACCCAACCCAATGGGAATTTTAACTAACCTTTAATCAACCGAACCAACCAAACCCTAACCCAACCCAACCCCCCCCAAACCCCAGCCCCCAAACCCCAACCAAATTTAAAACCAGCCAACCCAGCCAAACCCTAACCTAACTCCAACCCCAAACCTAACCTACCCCAACCCTTAGTAAACCCCAACCCTAACCCAACCCAGCCCAACCAGCCCAACCTAGCCCAACCCCCCCCCCACCCCAAACCCCAGCCAAACCCCAACCAAACCCCAACCTAACCTACCCCAACCAGCCAACCCAACCCAGCCCAACCTAGCCAAACCCTAACCTACCCTCCCCCCCAGCCTAACCCACCCCAACCAGCTAAAACCAACCCAGCCTAACCCCCCCCAACCCCAACCCACCCCAACCCAACCTAACTACCCCAACCCTTAGCCCAACCAACCCCAATTTAACCAAACCCTAACCTAACCTAACCTAGCCAAAACCAACCTAACCTAGCCAAACCCTAACCAAAAACCTAAACCTAACCCAACCCCAACCCCAACCTAACCTAACCCAACCTAACCTAGCCAACCCCAACCTAACCAAACCCCAGCCTAACCAACCTAGCCTAACCTAATTTCCAGCCTAACCCAGCCTAGCCTCCCTCAACCTTAACCCAACCCCCAAACCCCAGCCCCACCCCAACCCAACCCAGCCCAACCCATCTAACCAGCCTCCTACCCCCAGCCTAACCCCCAACCCCAGCCTAACCCTAATCTAACCCAACCCAACCCCAACCTACCCCAACCCCAACCTAACCTAACCTAGCCTAACCTAGCCAACCCTACCCCAGCCCAGCCAAACCCCAACCCACCCTAACCCCTTTAGCCTACCCTAGCCTAACCCAGCCTAACCTACCCCAAACCTACCCCAACCTAACCAAACCCCAACCTAGCCTAACCAAACCCCAACCCAAAACCCTTAACCTAACCCCACCCCAACCTAACCTAACCCCAATCTAACCTAACCCACCTGACCAACCCTAACATAACCCACAAACCTTCCCTTTAACTTACCCCCCCAACCAGGGTACCCCCCCAATTGTGGTTGCGGGGGCCGGACGCCCCTGGCCCTGCCTACGGGATATTGAAGATGCGTCCAGGGTTAGGGGGGTGCAGCATAAGGGCCCCGACACCCCCCGCCAATTACCCCACTGGTTCTAACTTCGATCCACTCTCCCCCCCCACCTTCCTTCAACTTAGTCACCAGCTTTTTTTGATTTTTTTCTCCCGTTCCTTTTTTTTACCCCTTTGCTCTATTTCCCATGTACTAAACGGGTTTCCCCATGTGCGGCAGACAGGTTCCATGTGCGGAAGAATTTTCCCATGTGCAAAAGACAGGTTCCATGTGGGGAAAAAAGGGTTTCCCTTTGTGGGAAGACGGGGTTCCCCAGGTGCGGAAGGTTTTTTTATGTGAAAGACGGGTTTCCCCAATGGGGGAAGACGGGTTCCCATGGGGCGGAAAAGGGGTTCCTTGCTGAAGAAATTTTCCCCATGGGGCAGAAGACAGGTTCCACTGTGCAAAGAAAAAGGCCCCCATGTGCAGAAGACGGGTTTCCCCATGTGCAAAAGACAGGTTCCACGGGAGAAGACAGTTTCTCACAAAAAGGGTTCCCCATGTGCAGAAGACGGGTTTCCCCATGTGCAGAAGACGGGTTTCCCCCATGTGCTGTCGACAGGTTCCTTTTGGCAAAAGATAGGTTCTCATGTACTGAAGACGGGTTTCCCCATGTGCAGAAGACAGTTTCCCTTGTGCAGAAGACAGCCCCCAGGGCAGAAGAAGGTTCCTATGAAATTGAAAAACGGGTTTCCCCATGTGCTGGCGACAGGTTCCTATTGAAGAAGGCCCATGTGCAGAAGACGGGTTTCCCCATGTGTAAAGAAAAGGCCCAGGGCAAAGGGGTTCCCATGTGCAGAAAAAGATTTTTATGTGTAGAAGACGGGTTTCCCCATGTGCAGAAGACAGATTCCCATGTGTGGGAAAAAGGGTTTCCCCAACGGGAAGACGGGTTTCCCCTTAAAAAGAAGACAGATTCCCATGTGCAGAAGACAGATTCCCATGTGCAGAAGACAGGTTCCTATGTGTAGAAGACAGGTTCCATGTGCAGAAGACAGGTTCCCATGTGCAGAAGACAGATTCCCATGTGCAGAAGACAGGTTCCTATGTAGAAGACAGGTTCCCATGTGCAGAAGACAGATTCCCATGTGCTCAAGACAGGTCTCCATGTGCTGAAGAAGGTTCCCATGTGCAGAAGACAGGTTCCATGTGCTGAAGAAGGTTCCATGTGCAAAAGACAGGTTCCCATGTGCAGAAGACAGATTCCCATGTGCAGAAGACAGGTTTCCTATGTGTAGAAGACAGGTTCCCATGTGCAGAAGACAGATTCCCATGTGCTCAAGACAGGTCTCCATGTGCTGAAGAAGGTCCCATGTGCAGAAGACAGGTTCCCATGTGTAGAAGGACAGGTTCCCATGTGCAGAAGACAGGTTCCCATGTGCAGAAGACAGGTCACCAGGTGCTGAGGATGATACTCTCATCTCAGCTACTGAGAAACATGACCACAGCACAACACTAGACTCTGAAGTAATCAACCTCTGACCCCAGGATGCTGGGGGTGTCACTCTCTGACACCAGGATGCTGGGGTGTCACTCTCTGACCCCAGGATGCTGGGGTGTCACTCTCTGACACCAGGATGCTGGGGTGTCACTCTCTGACACCAGGATGCTGGGGTGTCACTCTCTGACACCAGGATGCTGGGGGTGTCACTCTCTGACCCCAGGATGCTGGGGTGTCACTCTCTGACCCCACGATGCTGGGGTGTCACTCTCTGACCCCAGGATGCTGGGGTGGTCACTCTCTGACCCCAGGATGCTGGGGTGTCACTTTCTGACCCCAGGATGCTGGGGTGTGACTCTCTGACCCCAGGATGCTGGGGTGTCACTCTCTGACCCCAGGATGCTGGGGTGTCACTCTCTGACCCCAGGATGCTGGGATGTCACTCTCTGACACCAAGATGCTGGGGTGTCACTCTCTGACACCAAGATGCTGATGTCACTCTCTGACACCAAGATGCTGGGGTGTCACTCTCTGACACCAGGTTGCTGGTGTCACTCTCTGACACCAGGTTGCTGGTGTCACTCTCTGACACCAGGTTGCTGGTGTCACTCTCTGACACCAGGTTGCTGATGTCACTCTCTGACACCAGGATGGAAAACGTCATTTAAAAGAAATGCCAACCTACTGATAATACTCTCCAAGTAACCTCCCCCCCCCCTCTCTCTCTCTCTCTCTCTCTCTCTCTCTCTCTCTCTCTCCTCTCTCTCTCTCTCTCTCTCTCTTTCTCTCTCTCTCTCTCTCTCTCTCCTTCAAGTCAGATGAGCCTATAGATCTGAAGAATGTGCAGAGACCCTTCACTTCTCGTATAGATTCAGTCAAACATCTGAATTACTGGGATCAATTAAGTCCCTTGACCTGTAATCCTTGTTGATTACGACACATGTACAACATCAGAGTATCAGCCTACACAGTAGGCTTCTTCAGTCAAATACAGAGGCAGCAGGTGTAGTAGTGAAGCTGATGTAATCAGTTTATCGTATTTGAGGTGGTCAGTCCCTCAGTCACCATGGAGCTCAGTACTCCTTGGAACGTAGACGATAAAACTACGTTATAATCTACACCTAAAATATTCCGAACCCAATAAATGTAAGGGGACCAAGGCTCTCCAACACGCTCCCTTCCTGCATATTGGAGATTCCTAACAAATTATCTTTGTATCTCCCTTCTTCCTTTCTTACTGTATATCTCCCTTCTTCCTTTCTTACTGTATATCTCCCTTCTTCCTTTCTTACTGTATATCTCCCTTCTTCCTTTCTTACTGTATATCTCCCTTCCTTCTCTCTCACTCACTCCCTCCCCAACAATCACTCCTTCTCTCCCTCCCCACAATCACTCCCTCTCTCCCTCCCCACCATCACTCCCTCTCTCCCTCCCCACAATCACTCCCCTCTCTCCCTCCCCAACAATCACTCCTCTCCCTCCCCACAATCACTCCCTCTCTCCCTCCCCAACAATCACTCCTTCTCTCCCTCCCCACAATCACTCCCTCTCTCTCCCTCCCCAACAATCACTCCTTCTCTCCCTCCCCACCATCATTCCCTCTCTCCCTCCCCACCATCATTCCCTCTCTCCCTCCCCACCATCATTCCCTCTCTCCCTCCCCACCATCATTCCCTCTCTCCCTCCGCACCATCATTCCCTCTCTCCCTCCCCACCATCACTCCCTCTCTCCCTCCCCACCATCACTCCCTCTCTCCCCTCCCCACCATCATTCCCTCTCTCCCTCCCCACCATCACTCCTCTCTCTCCCTCCCCACCATCACTCCCTCTCTCCCTCCCCACCATCACTCCCCTCTCTCCCTCCCCACCACCACTCCCTCTCTCCCTCCCCACCATCACTCCCTCTCTCCCTCCCCACCATCACTCCCTCTCTCCCTCCCCACCATCACTCCCTCTATCCCTCCCCACCATCACTCCCTCTCTCCCTCCCCACCATCATTCCCTCTCTCCTCTCCACCATCACTCCCTCTCTCCCTCCTCACCATCACTCCCTCTCTCCCTCCCCACCATCACTCCCTCTCTCCCTCCCCACCATCATTCCCTCTCTCCCTCCCCACCATCAATCCCTCTCTCCCTCCCACCATCACTCCCTCTCTCCTCCCCACCATCACTCCCCTCCTCTCCTCCCCACCATCACTCCCTCTCTCCCTCCCCACCATCACTCCCTCTCTCCCCTCCCCACCATCACTCCCCTCTCTCCCTCCCCCACCATCACTCCCCTCTCTCCCTCCCCACCATCACTCCCTCTCTCCCTCCCCACCATCATTCCCTCTCTCCCTCTCCACCATCACTCCCCTCTCTCCCTCCCCCACCATCACTCCCTCTCTCCCTCCCCACCATCACTCCCTCTCTCCCTCCCCACCATCATTCCCTCTCTCCCCTCTCCACCATCACTCCCTCCTCCCTCCCCACCATCATTCCCTCTCTCCCTCCCCACCATCACTCCCTCTCTCCCTCCCCACCATCACTCCCTCTATCCCTCCCACCATCACTCCCTCTCTCCCTCCCCACCATCATTCCCTCTCTCCCTCCCCACAATCATTCCCTCTCTCCCTCCCCACCATCACTCCCCTCTCTCCCTCCCCCACCATCACTCACTCTCTCCCTCCCCATCATCACTCCCTCTCTCCCCTCCCCACCATCACTCCCTCTCTCCCTCCCCACCATCACTCCCTCTCTCCCTCCCCACCATCATTCCCTCTCTCCCTCTCCACCATCACTCCCTCTCTCCCTCCCCACCATCACTCCCTCTCTCCCTCCCCACCATCACTCCCTCTCTCCCTCCCCACCATCACTCCCTCTCTCCCTCCCCACCATCATTCCCTCTCTCCCTCTCCACCATCACTCCCTCTCTCCCTCCCCACCATCACTCCCTCTCTCCCTCCCCACCATCACTCCCTCTCTCCCTCCCCACCATCATTCCCTCTCTCCCTCTCCACCATCACTCCCTCTCTCCTCCCCACCATCACTCCCTCTCTCCCTCCCCACCATCACTCCCTCTCTCCCTCCCCACCATCATTCCCTCTCTCCCTCTCCACCATCACTCCCTCTCTCCCTCCCCACCATCACTCCCACTCTCCCTCCCCACCATCACTCCCTCTCTCCCTCCCCACCATCATTCCCTCTCTCCCTCTCCACCATCACTCCCTCTCTCCCTCCCCACCATCACTCCCTCTCTCCCTCCCCACCATCACTCCCTCTCTCCCTCCCCACCATCATTCCCTCTCTCCCTCTCCACCATCACTCCCTCTCTCCCTCCCCACCATCACTCCCTCTCTCCCTCCCCACCATCACTCCCTCTCTCCCACCCCACCATCACTCCCTCTTTCCCTCCCCACCATCACTCCCTCTCTCTCCCTCCCCACCATCACTCCCTCTCTCCCTCCCCACCATCACTCCCTCTCTCCCTCCCCACCATCACTCCCTCTATCCCTCGCCACCATCACTCCCTCTCTCCCTCCCCACCATCACTCCCACTCTCCCACCCCACCATCACTCCTCTCTCCCTCCCCACCATCACTCCCTCTCTCCCTCTCCACCATCACTCCCTCTCTCCCTCCCCACCATCACTCCCTCTCTCCCTCCCCACCATCACTCCCTCTCTCCCTCCCCACCATCACTCCCTCTCTCCCTCCCCACCCTCACTCCCTCTCTCCCCTCCCCCACCATCACTCACTCTCTCCCTCCCCACTCAGTCCCTCTCTCCCTCCCTCATTCCCTCTCTCCCCTCCCCACCATCACTCCCTCTCTCCCTACCCTCCATCACTCCCTCCCTCCCCACCATCACTCCCTCTCTCCCTCCCCAACATCACTCCCTCTCTCCCTCCCCACCATCACTCCCTCTCTCCCTCCCCACCATCACTCCCTCTCTCCCTCCCCACCATCACTCCCTCTCTCCCTCCCCACCATCACTCCCTCTCTCCCTCCCCACCATCAGTCTTTCTCTCCCTCCCCACCATCAGTCCCTCTCTCCCTCCCCACCATCACTCCCTCTCTCCCTCCCCACCATCACTCCCTCTCTCCCTCCCCACCATCACTCCCTCTCTCCCTCCCCACCATCACTCCCTCTCTCCCTCCCCACCATCACTCCCTCTCTCCCTCCCCACCATCACTCCCTCTCTCCCTCCCCACCATCAGTCCCTCTCTCCCCTCCCCACCATCACTCCCTCTCTCCCTCCCCACCATCACTCCCTCTCTCCCTCCCCACCATCACTCCCTCTCTCCCTCCCCACCATCACTCCCTCTCTCCCTCCCCACCATCACTCCCTCTCTCCCTCCCCACCATCACTCCCCCTCTCTCCCTCCCCACCATCACTCCCTCTCTCCCTCCCCACCATCTCTCCCTCTCTCCCTCCCCACCATCTCTCTCCCTCCCCACCATCACTCCCTCTCTCCCTCCCCACCATCACTCCCTCTCTCCCTCCCCCACCCTCACTCCCTCTCTCCCTCCCCACCATCACTCCCTCTCTCCCTCCCCACCATCACTCCCTCTCTCCCTCACCACCATCACTCCCTCTCTCCCTCCCCACCATCACTCCCTCTCTCCCTCCCCACCAACACTCCCTCCCTCCCCACCATCACTCCCTCTCTCCCTCCCCACCATCTCTCCCTCTCCCCTCACCCACCATCTCTCCCTCCCCACCATCACTCCCTCTCTCCCTCCCCACCATCACTCCCTCTCTCCCAACCCACCATCACTCCCTCTCTCCCTCCCCCACCATCACTCCCTCTCTCCCTCCCACCATCACTCCCTCTCTCCCTCCCCACCATCACTCCCTCTCTCCCTCCCCACCATCACTCCCTCTCTCCCTCCCCACCATCTCTCCCTCTCTCCCTCACCATCACTCATCTCTCCCTCCCCACCATCACTCCCTCTCTCCCTCCCCACCATCACTCCCTCTCTCCCTCCCCACCATCACTCCCTCTCTCCCTCCCCACCATCACTCCCTCTCTCCCTCCCCACCATCACTCCCTCGCTCCCTCCCCACCATCACCCCTCTCTCCCTCCCCCACCATCACTCCCTCTCTCCCTCCCCACCATCACTCCCTCTCTCCCTCCCCACCATCACTCCCTCTCTCCCTCCCCACCATCACTCCCTCTCTCCCTCCCCACCATCACTCCCTCTCTCCCTCCCCACCATCACTCCCTCTCTCCCTCCCCACCATCACTCCCTCTCTCCCTCACCACCATCACTCCCTCTCTCCCTCCCCACCATCACTCCCTCTCTCCCTCCCCACCATCACTGGGTTGACAGGTTGTGTGACTTTGGGATTACGTAAAATTTTTTCCTGCCATCCATGATAATTCCTTGTTGACACTGTAACAGCTGTGACTGTAACACAGCTGTGACTGTAACACAGCTGTGACTGTAACACAGCTGTGACTGTAACACAGCTGTGACTGTGGCACAGCTGTGACTGTAACACAGCTGTGACTGTTGCACAGCTGTGACTGTAACACAGCTGTGACTGTAACACAGCTGTGACTGTCACACAGCTGTGACTGTAACACAGCTGTGACTGTAACACAGCTGTGACTGTTGCACAGCTGTGACTGTAACACAGCTGTGACTGTAACACAGCTGTGACTGTCACACAGCTGTGACTGTAACACAGCTGTGACTGTAACACAGCTGTGACTGTAACACAGCTGTGACTGTAACACAGCTGTGACTGTAACACAGCTGTGACTGTAACACAGCTGTGACTGTAACACAGCTGTGACTGTCACACAGCTGTGACTGTAACACAGCTCTGACTGTAACACAGCTGTGTGTTACTGTAACACTACCACTACCACCACCACCACTACTACTACTACTACTACCACAACTACCACTATTGTGTTGCGACCTTAGAGACAAGGTTGCTATAATTATAATTAGATCGAAATTTTCATTATTTATGTTATCTGACTTATTAAATTATATACATAAAATCAAGTGGTGAACCCACCAGGATCAAACAGCTGCTTATGTACGTATGTAGGATGTAACAAGTACGCTTCTTGTTGTGTTTGTTGATGGTGAGTTTTGATTGGCTGTCAGCACTCTGGTAACTACCTGCCCGCTTGTTTCACTGTTCATGTCAGGAGTAAGCTGGTACAAGTCACCAGATGTTGAACCTGCTGGCCCTGTCTCTCTCTGGTCCTGGTGAAGAAATATCTCGTCTAGCTCTGTCTGGTACGAGTCACCAGATGTTGGATCTGCTGGCCCTGTCTCTCTCTGGTCCTGGTGAAGAAATATCTCGTCTTGCTCTGTCTGGTACGAGTCACCAGATGTTGGATCTGCTGGCCCTGTCTGGTCCTGGTGAAGAAATATCTCGTCTAGCTCTGTCTGGTACGAGTCACCAGATGTTGGATCTGCTGGCCCTGTCTCTCTCTGGTCCTGGTGAAGAAATATCTCGTCTTGCTCTGTCTGGTACAAGTCACCAGATGTTGGATCTGCTGGCCCTGTCTCTCTCTGGTCCTGGTGAAGAAATATCTCGTCTTGCTCTGTCTGGTACAAGTCACCAGATGTTGGATCTGCTGGCCCTGTCTCTCTCTGGTCCTGGTGAAGAAATATCTCGTCTTGCTCTGTCTGGTACAAGTCACCAGATGTTGGATCTGCTGGCCCTGTCTCTCTCTGGTCCAGGTGAAGAAATATCTCGTCTAGCTCTGTCTGGTACAAGTCACCAGATGTTGGATCTGCTGGTCCTGTCTCTCTCTGGTCCTGGTGAAGAAATATCTCGTCTAGCTCTGTCTTGTACAAGTCACAAGAAGTTGGATCTGCTGGCCCAGACTCTCTCTGGTCCAGGTGAAGAAATATCTCGTCTAGCTCTGTCTGGTACAAGTCACCAGATGTTGAAGCTGCTGGCCCTGTCTCTCTCTGGTCCTGGTGAAGAAATATCTCGTCTAGCTCTGTCTGGTACAAGTCACCAGATGTTGGATCTGCTGGCCCTGTCTCTCTCTGGTCCTGGTGAAGAAATATCTCGTCTAGCTCTGTCTGGTACAAGTCACCAGATGTTGGATCTGCTGGTCCTGTCTCTCTCTGGTCCAGGTGAAGAAATATCTCGTCTAGCTCTGTCTGGTACAAGTCACCAGATGTTGGATCTGCTGGCCCTGTCTCTCTCTGGTCCTGGTGAAGAAATATCTCGTCTAGCTCTGTCTGGTACAAGTCACCAGATGTTGGATCTGCTGGCCCTGTCTCTCTCTGGTCCTGGTGAAGAAATATCTCGTCTAGCTCTGTCTGGTACAAGTCACCAGATGTTGGATCTGCTGGCCCTGTCTCTCTCTGGTCCAGGTGAAGAAATATCTCGTCTAGCTCTGTCTGGTACAAGTCACCAGATGTTGGATCTGCTGGCCCTGTCTCTCTCTGGTCCAGGTGAAGAAATATCTCGTCTAGCTCTGTCTGGTACAAGTCACCAGATGTTGGATCTGCAGGCCCTGTCTCTCTCTGGTCCAGGTGAAGAAATATCTCGTCTAGCTCTGTCTGGTACAAGTCACCAGATGTTGGATCTGCAGGCCCTGTCTCTCACTGTTCCTTGCTGAAGAAACATCTCGTCTCCTGCTCTGAGAGAATCCTGTTGTCCTCAGCTTGTGTTATTGAGACTGTTTATGGTAATGTCTGCAATGGTGAACCGGGACATACATCTCGCAACAGAGCATTAGACTTAGTGATATTTGATGTTTTCAGAGAGTGCGTATACCTGGAGAGAGTTCTGGGGGCCAACGCCCCTGTGGACGGTCTGCGACACTCTGATACACTATATATCTCTGGTTCCGAGTTAAACTCTTGACCTACATTTGTTCTGGCATCTACGAACTGTCGCATACCTTGAGTATACCTGGGGAAGGTTTCGGGGGTCAACGCCCCTGCGGCCCGGTCTGAGACCAGACTTAGTGGTTTGGGATTTGGAATTGAACTCAAGTTTCAGTAATAATGGAGTTTTATACCTTTTGGTGAAGGATCTGTTGAAGGCCCCCTAGTTAGGGTCGTTTTGTTCTCCCTAATTCCTTGCTTGACGCTACATGGAGTATACCTGGAGGGTATTCCAGGGACCAACGCCCCGGCGGCCCGGTCCATGACCAGGCCTCCTGGTGGATCAGGGCCTGATCAACCAGGCTTCAAGCACTACTGCTGTCTGGCAAAGGGTCGTCACATTATTCAAGCAAGCTGTTTGCCTCGAGGGTAAAGTTAGCTTTGTAGATGAATGGTTCAGGGAACAGACACGTTGATAAATTAGACACATGTGCAACTCTTGGGTATCTTTATTGAGGAAACGTTTCGCCACACAGTGGCTTCATCAGTCCATACATAGGAGAAACTTGAAGAACAGGAGGAGAATGAGGTAATCAGTCCCTCAACCTTGAGTCGATGTGGTCAGTCCATCAATCTTGAATAGAATACGGCATATGTGTGGAGAAGCAGCTTATAAACTGATGAAGCCACTGTGTGGCGAAACGTTTCCTCAATAAAGATACCCAAGAGTTGCACTTGTGTCTAATTTATCAACATGTCGGTTCTCTGAACCATTCATCTACAAACCTGTCAGACACTGCAACTTCTTGGGATCTTAATACTTAGGAATTCTTCGCTTGCCTAATTCTTGGGCATAACGTACTTCCACATTGAACAAATGTGACACCACCTATGACTGCTGCACCTCTCCTGCCATACGGTTTATAAGCTGCTTCTCCGCTCATCTGCCGTATTCTACTCAAGATTGATGGACTGAACACATCGACTCAAGGTTGAGGGACTGATTACCTCATTCTCCTCCTGTTCTTCAAGTTTCTCCTGTGTATGGACTGATGAAGCCACTGTGTGGCGAAACGTTTCCTCAATAAAGAGACCCAAGAGTTGCACTTGTGTCTAATTTATCAAGGAGAATCTTGAAGAACAGGAGGAGAATGAGGTAATCAGTCCCTCAACCTTGAGTCGATGTGGTCAGTCCATCAATCTTGAATAGAATACGGCATACGTGCGGAGAAGGAGCTTGTAAACCGTTGGCAGGAGAGGTGCAGCAGTCATAGGTGGTGTCACATTTGTTCAATGTGGAAGTAGGTCGTGCCCAAGAATTAGGCAAGCGAAGAATTCCCAAGTATAAAGATCCCAAGAAGTTGCAGTGTCTGACAGGTTTGTAGATGAATGGTTCAGGGAACCGACATGTTGATAAATTAGACTCATGTGCAACTCTTGGGTATCTTTATTGAGGAAACGTTTCGCCACACAGTGGCTTCATGAGTCCATACAAAGGAGAATCTTGAAGAACAGGAGGAGAATGAGGTAATCAGTCCCTCAACCTTGATGGACTGACCACATCGACTCAAGGTTGAGGGACTGATTACCTCATTCTCCTCCTGTTCTTCAAGATTCTCCTTTGTATGAACTGATGAAGCCACTGTGTGGCGAAACGTTTCCTCAATAAAGATACCCAAGAGTTGCACATGTGTCTAATTTATGCAAAGTTAGCTTATCTAGAGACTTGTTTCTGTCAGTCACATTCGAAGTTGAGTCTTACTAAGCACACACCGACCACTCACACACACATACGCAAACCTTCATCACTTGTACTTATAAGTACACGTCAGCATAGCAACGTACCAGACGGTACACATTTATAGGAGAATTATACTGCACATTATCTTAAGTGTGATGAATGGTTTGAAAAACCGACAAGTAGAAGATTGTAAAGTAAAAGGACACAAGTGCAACTAATGTGACATTTATTGTGGCAACGTTTCGCTCTCCAGGAGCTTAATCAAGCCAGGAGCTTTATCAATGGCTTGATAAAGCTCCTGGAGAGCGAAACGTTGCCACAATAAATGTCACATTAGTTGCACTTGTGTCCTTTTACTTTACATATTGTCGGTAATTCTACCAACTTTATTACAAGTTGAAGATTGAGACACTTAAGTGCCCATAGCACCAAATGCATATTAAATACAGGATAACTACGATATATAAGTATACTAACTTATACTCCAAGAGTTGTGTAGGAACTTATATTCTGAATTATTCTAAATACATTAGCTAGTTATTACAACCTAGACACATTTGACTGGTTTCTATTCATTTAGTTGTGATCCCAAAATGATGTTGAGAAGCCACATAATTTACGACATAAGTGAACTAGAATCTTGTCTGACAAACTGTTATAAGAACATAAGAATGGAGGAACACTGCAGAAGGCCTACTGGCCCATGCAAGGCTAGATGTTAGACGGGGACCAGTAAGTTGAATTTCTAGTATTTTCTGCAGGTGTTTGCTACTACTAGAACATAAGGACATAAGAAAGGAGGAACACTGCAGCAGGCCTGTTGGCCCATACTAGGCAGGTCCTTTACAATTCCTCCCACTAACAGTATTAATCGCCGTATCTCCAGCTTAGCAACTCTGAGCTCTTCTCTCAGCTGCTGGTAAAGTTACTCAAGAGAGGGCATCCTGGTTCAGATTCACAGAGAGCACACAAACAGGTCTTCACAGAGCTAAGTACACGTCACCACTGTCACAGAGCTAAGTACACGTCACCACTGTCACAGAGCTAAGTACACGTCACCACTGTCACAGAGCTAAGTACACGTCACCACTGTCACAGAGCTAAGTACACGTCACCACTGTCACAGAGCTAAGTACACGTCACCACTCAAGCTAAGTACACGTCACCACTCAGATAAGTACACGTCACCACTGTCACAGAGCTATGTACATGTCACAGAGCACTCACCACTGAGCTAAGTACACGTCACCACTCAAGCTAAGTACACGTCACCACTAAGCTAAGTACACGTCACCACTCAAGCTAAGTACACGTCACCACTAAGCTAAGTACACGTCACCACTGTCACAGAGCTAAGTACACGTCACCACTCAAGCTAAGTACACGTCACCACTGAGCTAAGTACACGTCACCACTGAGCTAAGTACACGTCACCACTGAGCTAAGTACACGTCACCACTGAGCTAAGTACACGTCACCACTCAAGCTCTACTACTACTACTACTACTACTACTACTACTATTATCACTGCTACTACTACTACTACTACTATTATCACTGCTACTACTACTACTATCACTGCTACTACTACTACTACTAACCCAAACCCCCATTTAATCCCCGTTTAATACTACTCCCTTTCCCCGAAAACACCATTAAAACTAATATCATCCAACTACTACTCCCACTATCACTCCCACTCCCACCCTCCCACTATTACTGTACTACTACTATTTCATTATCACTGCTCCCATCCCCACTATTCCACCCCCCACTCCCACTCCCACTACTCCCATTATCACTGCTACTCCCACTCCCACCAATCACTCCCACTACCACACCCCCTCCCCTCCCACAAATCCCAAATTACTGCTACCACCACTTTTCCCCGCCACCACTACCCCCACCCCCATCACCGCCCCAATACCACCCCCACTACCCCCTTTACACTACCCCCACCCCACCACATCACCACTCACTACCACCATCACCACCCACCACTACCACTACCACTACCACCCATAAATTCCCACCCCCACTACCCCCACATCACTCCCCAACCACCCCCATCACTACCCCCATACACAAATCATAACACTGCACCAACTACCAATCACTCCCACAAATACCACCCCCATCACTGCACTCCCCCACTCCCACCACTGTTTCCCACCCCCACCATCACCGCTACCACTATACCCCCCTTTTCACCGCTACTACCACTCATCACCCTAAACTCCCACTACTATCACGGGCTACCACCACTACTTCATCCCCGCTACTACTACCACTACCATCACCCCCCACTATTTACCATCCCCGCTCCCATTTACCACCCCCATCCCCACTCCCACTACTCCCACTACTCCCAATACCCCCATCCCCACTCCCTACTACCCCCACCCCCAATCACTCCCACCCCCACCCCCAATCCCCGCCCCCAACCCCCACTCCCACCACCCCCGCTACTACTACCCCCACCATCCCCTCCTCCCCACCACCACCACATCACCCCCACACCATACTCACCATCCCCGGGGCCCCAAACCACCCCCACCATCACCGCTCCCACCACCACCACCACACCCCCACCCCCACCACCCACATCACCGCCACCACCCCCATCACCGCACCACTACCACCTTTTTAATACCACCACTTCACGGGCCACTACCCCCACTACTCCCCATCACCGCCACTACCATTCCATCCACCACTACCACCATTATCACCCCCACTACCACTACTACCCCCAATTATCCCCGTTTCCCACTCTATTTACTCCCACCATCACCGCTCCCACCCCCACCCCCCTACCACCCCCACCACCACCACCCCCACCACCATCCCCGGGGCTCCCCCTTTTTCACCACCCCCACCACCGCCACCACCACCACCCCCACCCACCGCCACCACCACCACCACCACCACCACCACCATCACCGCCACCACCACCCCCCCGGGCCACCACCACCACCACCACCTCCCCCGGGCCACCCCCACCACCCCCACCCCCACTACCACCCACCACCCCCAAACCCCCAAACTACCACCATCACGGGCCACTACCACCCCAATACCAATACCCCCACTACTCCCAACTACTCCCATCACCCACTCCCACTACTCCCATCACTGCCCCCACTCTACTACCCCCATCACTCTCCCACCCCCACCCCCGGCTACCCCCACCCCCACCACCACCCCCTTTCCCCACTCCCCCACCCCCACCATCCCCGCCCCCATACTCCCCACCATCACCCCCACCACCACCACCCCCACCACCCCCACCACTCACCCCCACCACCACCCCCACCATCCCCGGGCCACCCCCACCACCACCATCGCCACCACCACCACCCCACTCACCACCACCACCCCTCACTACCCCCAACACCACTACTACCATCATTTGCTGCCCCCACTCACTACCCCCGCACACCTTTACTACCATCCCCGCTACCCCCACTACCCCCAATCACCCCCACTCCCACTCCCACCCCCACTACCCCCATCACTACTCCCCACCATCCCCGCCACCCACTCCCCACCCCCACCATCCCCGCCACCACCACCACTACCCCCACCACCACCATACCACCATCACCTCCCCCCACTACCCCCCACCCCCACCACCACCATCACCACCACCATCACCGGCCACCCCCACCACTACCACATCACCCCCACCCCCAAATACCACCATCCCCGCCACTAAAATACCCCCACCATCCCCGTTTACTACCACCCCCATCCCCACTACTACCTTTTCCCCGCGGGGCTCCCACTCCCAATCCCCGTCCCAACTACCCCCATCACCCCCACCCCCACTCCCCATCCCCGCTCCCACTCCCACCCCCTTTACCCCCAACTACTACCCCCATTACCTCCCAACCCCCACTACCCCCATCCCCGCACTCCCACTCCCAATCACGGGTTCCCACCCCCACCAATCCCCGCTTTAAAACCCCCATCCCCGCTACCCCCACCCCCACTCCCTTTTAAACCCCCGCTACCCCATTTCCCACTATCACTGCCCCCACTATTTTAAAATCCCCGTTGCTCCCACTCCCACTATCCCCGCTGCTACTCCCACCCCCATCACTGCGGGGCCACTCCCACTCCCATCACCCTACAAATATTTTAACTACTCCCATCCCCACTCCCACTACAAATACCCCCATTATCACGGGCTAACCCTTTCCACCATCCCCGCTCCCACAAATACTCCCAAATCACCACTCCCACCCACTCCCACCATTCACCATGCCACACTCACTCCATCACTCCCCACTCCACTACCCCCATCACCGCTCCCACCCACTACCCCCTCACCACTACCATACCACCCCCATCCCCGGGCTCCCAATACTACCCCCATCACCATTACCATCACTCCCACCATCCCCTCCCCTACCTTCACCACCCCCGCCACACCACCACTACCATACCACCACCCCCAAACACACTACTACCACCCACTCACCATCACTACCCCCATCCCCGTTACCCCCATTACCAATTAAGCATTTTCCATTACTACTACCATCCCCGCTACCCCCAACCCCCAATCCCCGGCCCAACCCCCAAACCCCCACAAACATCCACCCCCATTACTCACCATCCCCGCTATTTACTCCCACCCCCATTTTTCCCCGAAAACCCCCATTCCCATTTTAACCCCCCCTTTACTCCCACTCCCAACCCCCCCCCCAACCCCCACACTCCCATCCCCGCCAACCCCCACCCCCATCCCCGCTACTCCCACTACCCCCATCCCCGCTACTAAAACTACCCCCATCACCCCCAACCCCCAACCCCCATCCCCGCCACCACTACCCCACCACCCCCAAAACCCCCAAACCCCCATCCCCGCCCCCACCCCCAACCCCCACCCCCAAATCCCCCGCTCCCACAAATACCCCCATCACCCCCACTACTACCCCCACCCCCATCCCCGCTCCCACACCCCCACTCCCATCACCCCCACCCCCACCCCCAATCACCCCCACCCCCATTACCCCCAACCACCCCCACCCCCACCCCCACCATCACCCCCACCCCCACCACCATCACCGCCCACTCCCATTTCCCCACTCACACCCCCCTACCACCACCACCATCAACCACCACTCCCACTACCACCCCCACCATCCCCCGCCCCCACTCACCCCCACCCCCCCGCCCCCACTACCCCCACCATCACCCACTCCCTCCCAAAAAAAATTCACTGCAAATCCCACTACTACTATCCCCACTACTACTCCCACTACTCCCACCATCACCCCCACTACCATCACTACCCCCATCACCCCCACCACCACTCCTACCACCCATCACCCCAACCACCCCCACCACCATCACTACTCACCACTACCACACTACCATCCACTACCACCACTACTATTTAAAAATCCCACCTAACATCCATATAAACCCCATACCCCAGAGCCCGAAACAGCTTGACAAGCCCGGGAGAGCGAAAGTTCCACAACCCACATTATTAAAATTTTGCCCCTTATCAAACACTGCCCTTAAATTTAAATTAAAAACCAGCCTATTCATCCAGTGCCCTGACCCCCAAAACCCTGAGGGTCCCCCTGTCACTTCATCTCCATATTGTTCCAGACTATGGAACAATGCTCTTCTCCAGACTGAGGGACTGACCACCTCAAAACTTTAAGGGTGATGGACTGATTACATCGTCTTCAAGTATCTTCTGCTTCTATCAACTTTTCTGTACTCGACTGAAGAAGCCTACTGTGTAGGCGAAACGTTTCATAATAAAGATACCTAACTGTTGCATATGTGTCTTACCTAACAACATGTCTTATTTGACGTATGGGAAATATAACGTAAATATGTGTATACAAAAATTTGGATTTTATTCAAAATTCCAGTAATTATTCCACTTTCCCCTACAATCCCATTTTTCTCAGTTTCACCCCGATGTATATTTTATTACGTAATTTGATACACGAGGCTTAAAATATATATAATTTTGTATACACATATTTACGTTATATTTCCCATACGTCAAATAAGACACATTTCTTATACTTACATTATATATAATATATTTCTCAGCCTCCTCATCGCTGGTGTCCTTATTATAGACCGGACAGATGATATTGACTTGATCATACTCAAAGGGGATATTGCCTTTGTTGACATCTATGATGTGGTCTGTGTTGTCTATCCGGAATCTGCGGGAGGAGAGGAACACTAGGTTAGGTCAGTGAGATGCTGCGGGAGGAGAGGAACACTAGGTTAGGTCAGTGAGATGCTGCGGGAGGAGAGGAACACTAGGTTAGATCAGTGAGATGCTGCGGGAGGAGAGGAACACTAGGTTAGATCAGTGAGATGCTGCGGGAGGAGAGGAACACCAGGTTAGGTCAGTGAGATGCTGCGGGAGGAGAGGAACACCAGGTTAGGTCAGTGAGATGCTGCGGGAGGAGAGGAACACTAGGTTAGGTCAGTGAGATGCTGCGGGAGGAGAGGAACACCAGGTTAGGTCAGTGAGATGCTGCGGGAGGAGAGGAACACTAGGTTAGATCAGTGAGATGCTGCGGGAGGAGAGGAACACCAGGTTAGATCAGTGAGATGCTGCGGGAGGAGAGGAACACCAGGTTAGATCAGTGAGATGCTGCGGGAGGAGAGGAACACCAGGTTAGATCAGTGAGATGCTGCGGGAGGAGAGGAACACCAGGTTAGATCAGTGAGATGCTGCGGGAGGAGAGGAACACCAGGTTAGATCAGTGAGATGCTGCGGGAGGAGAGGAACACCAGGTTAGGTCAGTGAGATGCTGCGGGAGGAGAGGAACACCAGGTTAGATCAGTGAGATGCTGCGGGAGGAGAGGAACACCAGGTTAGATCAGTGAGATGCTGCGGGAGGAGAGGAACACCAGGTTAGATCAGTGAGATGCTGCGGGAGGAGAGGAACACCAGGTTAGGTCAGTGAGATGCTGCGGGAGGAGAGGAACACTAGGTTAGGTCAGTGAGATGCTGCGGGAGGAGAGGAACACCAGGTTAGGTCAGTGAGATGCTGCGGGAGGAGAGGAACACTAGGTTAGATCAGTGAGATGCTGCGGGAGGAGAGGAACACCAGGTTAGGTCAGTGAGATGCTGCGGGAGGAGAGGAACACTAGGTTAGATCAGTGAGATGCTGCGGGAGGAGAGGAACACCAGGTTAGGTCAGTGAGATGCTGCGGGAGGAGAGGAACACTAGGTTAGATCAGTGAGATGCTGCGGGAGGAGAGGAACACCAGGTTAGGTCAGTGAGATGCTGCGGGAGGAGAGGAACACTAGGTTAGATCAGTGAGATGCTGCGGGAGGAGAGGAACACCAGGTTAGGTCAGTGAGATGCTGCGGGAGGAGAGGAACACTAGGTTAGATCAGTGAGATGCTGCGGGAGGAGAGGAACACCAGGTTAGGTCAGTGAGATGCTGCGGGAGGAGAGGAACACTAGGTTAGATCAGTGAGATGCTGCGGGAGGAGAGGAACACCAGGTTAGGTCAGTGAGATGCTGCGGGAGGAGAGGAACACTAGGTTAGATCAGTGAGATGCTGCGGGAGGAGAGGAACACCAGGTTAGGTCAGTGAGATGCTGCGGGAGGAGAGGAACACTAGGTTAGATCAGTGAGATGCTGCGGGAGGAGAGGAACACCAGGTTAGGTCAGTGAGATGCTGCGGGAGGAGAGGAACACTAGGTTAGATCAGTGAGATGCTGCGGGAGGAGAGGAACACCAGGTTAGGTCAGTGAGATGCTGCGGGAGGAGAGGAACACTAGGTTAGGTCAGTGAGATGCTGCGGGAGGAGAGGAACACTAGGTTAGGTCAGTGAGATGCTGCGGGAGGAGAGGAACACTAGGTTAGGTCAGTGAGATGCTGCGGGAGGAGAGGAACACTAGGTTAGGTCAGTGAGATGCTGCGGGAGGAGAGGAACACTAGGTTAGGTCAGTGAGATGCTGCGGGAGGAGAGGAACACCAGGTTAGGTCAGTGAGATGCTGCGGGAGGAGAGGAACACCAGGTTAGATCAGTGAGATGCTGCGGGAGGAGAGGAACACCAGGTTAGGTCAGTGAGATGCTGCGGGAGGAGAGGAACACCAGGTTAGGTCAGTGAGATGCTGCGGGAGAAGAGGAACACTAGGTTAGGTCAGTGAGATGCTGCGGGAGGAGAGGAACACCAGGTTAGGTCAGTGAGATGCTGCGGGAGAAGAGGAACACCAGGTTAGATCAGTGAGATGCTGCGGGAGGAGAGGAACACTAGGTTAGGTCAGTGAGATGCTGCGGGAGGAGAGGAACACTAGGTTAGGTCAGTGAGATGCTGCGGGAGGAGAGGAACACCAGGTTAGGTCAGTGAGATGCTGCGGGAGGAGAGGAACACCAGGTTAGATCAGTGAGATGCTGCGGGAGGAGAGGAACACTAGGTTAGATCAGTGAGATGCTGCGGGAGGAGAGGAACACTAGGTTAGATCAGTGAGATGCTGCGGGAGGAGAGGAACACTAGGTTAGATCAGTGAGATGCTGCGGGAGGAGAGGAACACTAGGTTAGATCAGTGAGATGCTGCGGGAGGAGAGGAACACTAGGTTAGATCAGTGAGATGCTGCGGGAGGAGAGGAACACTAGGTTAGATCAGTGAGATGCTGCGGGAGGAGAGGAACACCAGGTTAGGTCAGTGAGATGCTGCGGGAGGAGAGGAACACCAGGTTAGATCAGTGAGATGCTGCGGGAGGAGAGGAACACTAGGTTAGATCAGTGAGATGCTGCGGGAGGAGAGGAACACCAGGTTAGGTCAGTGAGATGCTGCGGGAGGAGAGGAACACCAGGTTAGATCAGTGAGATGCTGCGGGAGGAGAGGAACACTAGGTTAGATCAGTGAGATGCTGCGGGAGGAGAGGAACACCAGGTTAGGTCAGTGAGATGCTGCGGGAGGAGAGGAACACCAGGTTAGATCAGTGAGATGCTGCGGGAGGAGAGGAACACCAGGTTAGATCAGTGAGATGCTGCGGGAGGAGAGGAACACCAGGTTAGATCAGTGAGATGCTGCGGGAGGAGAGGAACACCAGGTTAGGTCAGTGAGATGCTGCGGGAGGAGAGGAACACCAGGTTAGATCAGTGAGATGCTGCGGGAGGAGAGGAACACCAGGTTAGATCAGTGAGATGCTGCGGGAGGAGAGGAACACCAGGTTAGATCAGTGAGATGCTGCGGGAGGAGAGGAACACCAGGTTAGGTCAGTGAGATGCTGCGGGAGGAGAGGAACACCAGGTTAGATCAGTGAGATGCTGCGGGAGGAGAGGAACACCAGGTTAGATCAGTGAGATGCTGCGGGAGGAGATGAACACCAGGTTAGGTCAGTGAGATGCTGCGGGAGAAGAGGAACACCAGGTTAGATCAGTGAGATGCTGCGGGAGGAGAGGAACACCAGGTTAGATCAGTGAGATGCTGCGGGAGGAGAGGAACACCAGGTTAGATCAGTGAGATGCTGCGGGAGGAGAGGAACACCAGGTTAGGTCAGTGAGATGCTGAGGGAGGAGAGGAACACCAGGTTAGATCAGTGAGATGCTGCGGGAGGAGAGGAACACCAGGTTAGGTCAGTGAGATGCTGACGGTCACGACTCAGAAAAAGATAGAAATAAGGGATTTAGAAAGGATGTGGGTTTGGTAGGGTTGTGGAATAAGGGATTAAGGTTGTGCAATAAGGGATTTAAAAAGGATGTGGGTTCTACAGGGTTGTGGGTATGTAAAATAGTCTTCCAAGGAGAGTGATAGAAGACAATGGGCTTGAGAATAACTAACTTTATACAGATACACGTAAATACAGTTACATGAATTATCATACATATCAGCATATGTGTAGATTATCCAGGATAACCCAAAAAATCAGGCAAAGTGACTTATTTCCACTGGTGTCCTTGCTTATTATAGGCCAGTAGGCCCTCTGCAGTGCTTCTCCTTTATGTAAATATGTGAGTCAGAAGGACTGATTGTGGTCAGCACCTGGGGTACTGAAGGAAATGCTTGCCCAGGTAGATACCCACGTAGATTCACGGGCGTACACCCACTGTGTGCGCCACCCACTATCAATATGACCTACACTACACAGCCTAAGCTTCCACAAGGTCCACCCACACCACCCACTGCCTACCCACGCTACCCACAAGCCGCCCACGCCCTCGGAGATAAGAGTGAGCCCAAGTTATACCACTGTAGCCTCTATTAATTACAAGAGAAGGAGTCTCAGCCAAATATTTCATAGTTTGTTATCAAGATATAGTGGAGGCCTTAATGGCCGGGCTAATGGTCTCTGGTCCACTCTGATCCCATTTAGATAATGTTAATGGTGGAGCAACAACAGCCTCTGTAGGAGCTGTCACCCCTCTGCCTCCTGCTGTTTACTGTCCCCCTGTTGAGACGTGTCCCTGCTGTCTGCTTGTTGTTGTTGCTCTCACCTGTAGCAGTAACAGTGAAAAAAAATTGAAATTCCAGGCGCTTTCCTGATTTCTCATATTATCAAGGGACTGTAAAAATACAACAGAAGGGTTATAGTACTGAGATATCACCTCACATACGACGCTACACCTGTCCCAGTATGATGCGGGTGAGACGGTCAAGGTCCTGTCAAACGCAGCTTAAATTCTTCCCAAACTGTATTAATTATAAATGAATCTGATTTGTATAATCCTAAACCAATATTCTCTCTCAACCAGACTTACTTGATACAACTTTCTCAACCAGACTTACTTGATACAACTTTCTCAGCCATAGACCTGCTTGTTACAACTTTCTCAGCCATAGACCTGTTTAATACAACTTTCTCAGCCATAGACCTGTTTGATACAACTTTCTCAGCCATAGACCTGTTTAATACAACTTTCTCAGCCATAGACCTGTTTGATACAACTTTCTCAGCCATAGACCTGTTTGATACAACTTTCTCAGCCATAGACCTGTTTAATACAACTTTCTCAGCCATAGACCTGTTTGATACAACTTTCTCAGCCATAGACCTGTTTAATACAACTTTCTCAGCCATAGACCTGTTTAATACAACCTTCTCAGCCATACACCTGTTTGATACAACTTTCTCAACCATAGACCTGTTTGATACAACTTTCTCAGCCATAGACCTGTTTAATACAACCTTCTCAGCCATACACCTGTTTGATACAACTTTCTCAGCCATAGACCTGCTTGATACAACTTTCTCAGCCATAGACCTGCTTGATACAACTTTCTCAGCCATAGACCTGCTTGATATAACTTTCTCAACCATAGACCTGTTTGATACAAGTTTCTCAGCCATAGACTTGCTTGATACAACTTTCTCAGCCATAGACCTGCTTGATACAACTTTCTCAACCATAGACCTGCTTGATACAACTTTCTCAGCCACAGACCTGCTTGATACAACTTTCTCAGCCACAGACCTGCTTGATACAACTTTCTCAGCGTTTTGAAAATCAACTGGATGGTTAAAATCTCTCATATGAATAAACAGAGTATCAGAATCTTGTCAACTTCTAATGCAATATTTACGTTGTTATAATCTTAGTTCAAGACTTTTACCAGTTTATCCATAGTAAACTTCATCACATCCTTTACAGGGAATCTTATAGACACAACCATCAGCAATTTTGGGAGAGTTTTTAATCAGACTTTTTTTATAGTGTATCAAGATTTTTAAATGCAACTTTGATATTAAAATTCTTAAGTAGAGAAGATATATCAAGAAAGTTTTCATGGTGAGGGGAAAACCAGCATATTCTTCGTTGAATATCACTCATTTTTATGAACTGGAAAAAGTATTTCTAACAATTTTGAAAGATCTATCAACTGTTTTGGGTATTTTAGATCGAAATTTCTTCACTTATGAACTCTGGACTGCAAATACGTAAATTTCTCAAAAACATTAATGAGAAACCAGACAATTTAAGTTTATCTGGATATAAAGAACAATAACGTACAAAGGTGGAGTTATTTGTTGGTTCTCTGTTGACTTCAAGTTTAAAATCATTGTTCCCCATAATATTTAAGACATCTAAACAAGGCAATGATTGATTAGGTTCTAACTTAACAGTAAAATTTATGAAATGAGGAAATGGTCACAGACCGAGGCATGGGGGCGTTGACCCCCGAAACACTCTCCAGGTATCCTCCAGGTATAATCCAGGTATATTCTTAGACATTATACACACACACACACACACACACACACACACACACACACACACACACACACACACACACACACACACACACACACACACATACACACATATCATGCCCACAATACCGGTTGATTCTCAACACCTGTTGCCCAGAGGAACTTTAAGACCACGAAGGCACTTGTGACACCTGTGCCTGGACGCCAACATTTCACTGGTGGCAGTGATGAGTACTGTGAAGGGCACTGCTTGACATCTCACTGTTATATATATAGTTGACATCTTATAGCAGAGACAAGACTGTATCTACTGTTTCATTACACAGCCATTGTCTGAATGTTCCTGGAATGTGTTGCTGCACTGGTTGATCATGGTGGCTACCAGGAGGCTTGGTTGATCATGGTGGTTACCAGGAGGCTTGGTTGATCATGGTGGCTACCAGGAGGCTTGGTTGATCATGGTGGCTACCAGGAGGCTTGGTTGATCATGGTGGCTACCAGGAGGCTTGGTTGATCATGGTGGCTACCAGAAGGCCTGGTTGATCATGGTGGCTACCAGGAGGCTTGGTTGATCATGGTGGCTACCAGGAGGCTTGGTTGATCATGGTGGCTACCAGGAGGCCTGGTTGATCATGGTGGCTACCAGGAGGCTTGGTTGATCATGGTGGCTACCAGGAGGCTTGGTTGATCATGGTGGCTACCAGGAGGCCTGGTTGATCATGGTGGCTACCAGGAGGCTTGGTTGATCATGGTGGCTACCAGGAGGCTTGGTTGATCATGGTGGCTACCAGCAGGCCTGGTTGATCATGGTGGCTACCAGGAGGCTGGGTTGATCATGGTAGCTACCAGGAGGCCTGGTTGATCATGGTGGCTACCAGGAGGCTTGGTTGATCATGGTGGCTACCAGGAGGCCTGGTTGATCATGGTGGCTACCAGGAGGCTTGGTTGATCATGGTGGCTACCAGGAGGCTTGGTTGATCATGGTGGCTACCAGGAGGCCTGGTTGATCATGGTGGCTACCAGGAGGCTTGGTTGATCATGGTGGCTACCAGGAGGCTTGGTTGATCATGGTGGCTACCAGGAGGCTTGGTTGATCATAGTGGCTACCAGGAGGCTTGGTTGATCATGGTGGCTACCAGGAGGCCTGGTTGATCATGGTGGCTACCAGGAGGCTTGGTTGATTATGGTGGCTACCAGGAGGCTTGGTTGATCATGGTGGCTACCAGGAGGCTTGGTTGTTGATCATGGTGGCTACCAGGAGGCCTGGTTGATCATGGTGGCTACCAGGAGGCTTGGTTGATCATGGTGGCTACCAGGAGGCTTGGTTGATCATGGTGGCTACCAGGAGGCTTGGTTGATCATGGTGGCTACCAGGAGGCTTGGTTGATCATGGTGGCTACCAGGAGGCTTGGTTGATCATGGTGGCTACCAGGAGGCTTGGTTGATCATGGTGGCTACCAGGAGGCTTGGTTGATCATGGTGGCTACCAGGAGGCTTGGTTGATCATGGTGGCTACCAGGAGGCTTGGTTGATCAGGGTAGCTACCAGGAGGTTTGGTTGATCATGGTGACTACCAGGAGGCTTGGTTGATCATGGTGGCTACCAGGAGGCTTGGTTGATCATGGTGACTACCAGGAGGCTTGGTTGATCATGGTGGCTACCAGGAGGCCTGGTTGATCATGGTGGCTACCAGGAGGCTTGGTTGATCATGGTGGCTACAAGGAGGCTTGGTTGATCATGGTGGCTACCAGGAAGCTTGGTTGATCATGGTGGCTACCAGGAGGCTTGGTTGATCATGGTGGCTACCAGGAGGCTTGGTTGATCATGGTGGCTACCAGGAGGCCTGGTTGATCATGGTGGCTACCAGGAGGCCTGGTTGATCATGGTGGCTACCAGGAGGCCTGGTTGATCATGCTAGCTACCAGGAGGCCTGGTTGATCATGGTGGCTACCAGGAGGCCTGGTTGATCATGGTAGCTACCAGGAGGCCTGGTTGATCATGCTAGCTACCAGGAGGCCTGGTTGATCATGGTGGCTACCAGGAGGCCTGGTTGATCATGGTAGCTACCAGGAGGCCTGGTTGATCAGGGTAGCTACCAGAAGGCCTGGTTGATCATGGTAGCTACCAGGAAGCCTAGTTGATCATGCTAGTTACCAGGAGACCTGGTTGATCATGCTAGCTACCAGGAGGCCTGGTTGATCAGGGTAGCTACGAGGAGGCCTGGTTGATCATGGTAGCTACCAGGAAGCCTAGTTGATCATGGTAATTACCAGGAGGCCTGATTGATCAAGTTAGCTTCCAGGAGGCCTGATTGATCAGGGTAGCTTCCAGGAAAGGCCTGGTTGATTAGGGTAGCTACCAGGAGGCCTGGTTGATCAAGGTAGCTACCAGGAGGCCTGGTTGATCAAGGTAGCTACCAGGAGGCCTGGTTGATTAGGGTAGCTACCAGGAGGCCTGGTTGATTAGGGTAGCTACCAGGAGGCCTGGTTGATCAAGGTAGCTACCAGGAGGCCTGGTTGATTAGGGTAGCTACCAGGAGGCCTGGTTGATCAAGGTAGCTACCAGGAGGCCTGGTTGATCAGGGTAGCTACCAGGAGGCCTGATTGATCAGGGTAGCTTCCAGGAGGCCTGGTTGATCAGTGTAGCTACCAGGAGGCCTGGTTGATTAGGGTAGCTACCAGGAGGCCTGGTTGATCAAGGTAGCTACCAGGAGGCCTGGTTGATCAGATTAGCTTCCAGGAGGCCTGGTTGATCAGGGTAGCTTCCAGGTGCCTGGTTGATCAAGCTAGCTACCAGGAGGCCCGGTTGATCAGGGTAGCTACCAAGAGGCTTGGTTGATCAGGGTAGCTACCAGGAGGCCTGGTTGATCACGGTAGCTTCCAGGAGGCCTGGTTGATCAGGGTAGCTACCAGGAGGCCTGGTTGATCAGGGTAGCTTCCAGGAGGCATGGTTGATCAGGGTAGCTACCAAGAGGCTTGGTTGATCAGGGTAGCTGCAGGAAGCCTAATCTGGGTCGGGCCACGGGGGCGCTGACTCCCTCCCCCTCCGAAATCCAGGTATTCGAGAGGGTAATTGTCCCATTGGGTTCGGTAACGTGGATTGGGTAAGAATACTCACATAGGCAATAATGGAGTATAATTAAAACTGAATATATGGGAAGTGCCCAGCCTGACCTACGTCTCCGCTCCCTATCTTTAGACTGTCTCACGAGATGGTTCCTAGGGGTGAGCGGGTTCAAAACATGCTAGGGTCAGCTGTAACAGTGAATAACAAGTGATTCACACAGACGGTTGGTAGAGAGTCACTACTACTGACACTGGTAACTGGTTACTGGTACTGGTGTTACTAACCAGTGGGTCGGTGCTATTTCTACCGGGGAGACCTCATCCAATTCACTAGATCAATCCATTCCACCAGTTGAGGAGAAAGACTTAGCTCCCACTATCGTAAGGGTTCTTGAATGGAGATATCACAGGTTGAAAGTAGACACACTTGTAGGATGGTAGATATAATGTCAGACTGAGATGAGGGATGGAGCCCCAGCTGCCTTGCCTGTCTACGCCTGTATGGTCTGCCGCCGAGTGAGAGCGGGACAAAGGGATCACTGCCCATGT
Organism: Cherax quadricarinatus; assembly: GCF_038502225.1. NCBI lineage: Eukaryota > Metazoa > Arthropoda > Malacostraca > Decapoda > Parastacidae > Cherax > Cherax quadricarinatus. Next base: position 2,419,958 of record NC_091386.1, read on the forward strand.
GTATGCCCATGACGTCACACCAAGCCAAAGGCCTACGAGGGATCTCGTGTCTAAAGCACATGGAGGATACTAATATGCTATGCTATATAATACAGGGGATACAGGGATCAGCAACTATGCTGACACCACTGACTTCCCAGACGAGGTCAAGCGTTTGTTGACTCTGTTGAACAAACGTCGTAAAGCCTTACCAGGTGAGAAGATGGGTATAACGAACTTATTGTCCCATCGTATTCCACTTGAACCTGGTACTAGACCTATCTCTATACCTGCGTACAGAATGCCTCATTCACGAGCTGCTGTCGCAGAAGAATTGATCAATCAAATGCTTGATGATGGAGTTATTGCACCTAGCAATTCACCCTGGAGTGCACCCTTGATCCTAGTACCTAAGAAGGATGGTACTTGGTGCCCAGTGATTGACTTTAGGAAGTTAAATGCGAAAACTATTCCAGATCGCTTCCCACTTCCTGTACTTGGTGATCTTTTACGTAACATCGGAGATAACAAAGTCTTCTCGACCCTGGACTTGTTACATAGGTTTTGGCAAGCCCCTCTTCACGAGGACAGCCAAGAGTTAACCGTATTCTCCACTCCTACAGGTCATTATCACTTCGTCCATATGGCCTTTGGGTTACGATCCTCCCCTATCACGTTCTCAAGCCTCATGACTAATATCTTTAGAGGTCTCATAGGTAATGCACTTATGGTGTACTTAGATGACATAATCGTCATGCCTAAAGACGTGGATACACAGTTGAAAAGACTTGATGTAGTACTTGGTAAACTTGAAGAAGCCAATTTAAAGATCAAACTGTATAAATGTCGTTAGGTACCTAACAACCTGTCGGTATTTTATACCATTTTAATGTATAAATGTCAATTTTTCAGATCAGAAATCAAGTTTCTTGGTCACGTAGTCACTCCTAGAGGGGTTACGACTGACCAAAGTAAAGTAACGGCAGTACTAAATTTTCCATCTCCCAAAACTGCTGATGCTGTAAGATCCTTTGTGGGTCTAGCAGGTTTTTATAGATCTTTCATTGCCAATTTTTCTTCCATAGCTGCTCCTCTAACTGAGTTGCTTAAGAAAGATGCTCCTTTTGTTTGGACCTTCCATCAAGAAAGAGCATTCCAAACTTTAAAAGAAAAGTTAACATCTGCTCCAATTTTGAAATTTCCAGATTTTTCTAAGCCCTTCTTTCTTACAACTGATGCTAGTTCAATTGGCATAGGTGCCGTACTAGCTCAGAAGACCGATGGCAAGTACAACGCAGTTGCATTTGCTAGCCGAGTCCTTACGAAGGCTGAACGTAATTATACAGTAACTGAGCAAGAAGCTTTAGCAATAGTATGGTCTTTAAAGCACTTCTGAGACATTATTTATCAGTACTCTGTTCATGTCTTGACAGACCATGCTCCACTGATACCTTTATTCCAGAACAAACAACCTACTGGAAGGTTAGCCAGATGGACCTTGACTATCCAAGAGTTCAATCCTACCTTTGAACACTTACCTGGCAAGTCAAATGTAGTTGCAGATGCTTTATCGCGACATGTTAGTATAGTAACTGCAGACCCTCCATTTACTGCTGAGGATGTAAAGAATGCTCAACGAACAGATCCCATGTGGTCTGGTGTGATTGGATTCCTGCTCCAGGAAGATCTTATTCTGACTGTGAAGCCACCAGCACCCATCAGTGACTTTGTCATGAACCAAGAATTACTGTATCGAACAGCTGAGTTGGGTACTCCTAGCAGAAGGGTATACCAGATAGTAATTCTACAGTCACTAGTGAATGTAGCCTTACAGCTAGTTCATGATGTACCAGGTGTTACGCACCCTGGTATGGATCGTTCAGTAAAACAAGCCAGATTGAAATACTTTTGGCCTTGTATGGCAACTGATATTTCTGAGTATGTTAAGAAATGTAGTGTCTGCATGCAACATAAAGGTAATGCTAATGGTCCTAATCCAATCCAAGTGTATCCAACTACTTGTGAACCTGGGGAAGAGTTGCACTTGATTTGTTAACTAATTTCCAATGTTCCCTCCAGGGCAACAAACATCTGTGTGTTATGGCAAACCATTTCACCAGATATTGTGTTAGTTCCTATTGCAGATAAGACTGCTGAGACAGTAGCTAAAGCATTTAAAGAACGCATCATCTGTAGGCATACCACCCCTAAGTCCCTAGTAACAGATAATGGAGGTGAATTCCGTAATGAGATTCTTGAAAATTTGTGCACCTTGTACAAGATCTCTAAATCCACCATTGTTCCACATCATCCTGCCAGCAATGGGTTAGCCAAACAAACTAATAAGAAAGTACTTGATGTCTTGAGAGCCACTATCAATCCCAACAGTGAAACTTGAGATGAAGTTATACCTGATATGCAGTGTGCTATAAATTCTGCTTACAATGTTTCTATAGGTGACACTCCACATTATGCATTGTACGGTGTAGATAAACGCTTGCCTTATGAGTTGTTATATTCTAATCCGAAACCAATTTACAACCCTGATGATTTCATAGCAACTCGCACCAGCTTAGCTCAAAGTGTTTTTAGAAGAATCCGTGAAACACTTCATAAATCAACAGCAGAATTTACAAGAGTCACAAACACTCGAGCAAAGCCGTCCAAAATTACAGTAGGTTCGAGAGTTATGCTGACTAACTTTAACAAAACGTCTGCAATGCCTAAGCTTGATCAAAAGTTTGTTGGTCCTTATCGAGTAGTTGAACATCTCACTGGTAATAAGTATAAGGTTAGAGAAATTAGTACTGGTCAGTATAAAGAATCGCATTTAGATCATATGAAGTAAGTATGTGATGATAATGATGTTCCAACCCAGACTAATGTGACAGACTCTGACAATCCTCCTGATCCTGTACTCTCTACCTCTGAAACTCAGTCAGATGATCAACCTGAATATATCGTTATTCCCTACGTACACGACAGGTATTGAGAAATCCTCAAGTATCATTTGTAACTACTAATTCAGATTTGCCTCAAACACTGTATGAGTTAGCCAGTGCAACAGAGTTTGATCCTCCCAGAGATGACACCCATTCTGCACATGTCAGTCTCACCCTAGCAGAGTTGGGGTTAAATGTAAATAACCTGTATAGATGAATAATTACAGTATCAACTTATTAATATTCAAGAATTTTTTTGTGTGTTCACGTTCTCTCCGAATTCTGAGATTTAACAGTCTAGATTTGAGTGCACCAAGTCTGCCTTCCGTTAAACACTTCTTTCTTTGTACATATCCTTCCTCAGAATCCGTAGATCTCATGAATACAGATCGATCGATCAAATTGTGCTTTATCATACCTTGTAATGCATTTCAGTAAGTTTCACTACAGTAAGTTCGTTAGCTTCCATTCAGATATTCTCCTTATGTATGCTATAATGATCAACTGTGCACTTTGACATTGTAGAGAATCAGCCCAAGCCATACGCCTGCTGTCTCTAGTTTGTATTAGCTGTATGTCGGGACGACATACGCTAGCATCGCTGAGCTCTCAGTAGTACCAGTACCAGTAACCAGTTACCAGTGTCAGTAGTAGTGACTCTCTACCAACCGTCTGTGTGAATCACTTGTTATTCACTGTTACAGCTGACCTTAGCATGTTTTGAACCTGCTCACCCCTAGGAACCATCTCGTGAGACAGTCTAAAGATAGGGAGCGGAGACCTAGGTATCCTTTACCCAATCCACATTACCGAACCCAATGGGACATAATCACAAACCCAATATGTACTCACTGGAGCAGAGAAGATAGAGATACATGATAATATATACCTGGAAGGTGCTTGAGAGTCTGGTCACAAATCTACACACTGCCATAACAACATACTGGAGTGAAAGATATGACAGGAAGTATAAAATATACCCAGTGAAAAGCAGGGACACCATGAACGCAATAAGAGAACACTGTGTCAACATCCGTGGACCAAGACTGTTCAACATCTTACCAGAAGATATCAGAAACACTGCTGGAACAAGTGTAGAAGTCTTCCAGAGGAAACTGGACAAGTATCTTCACCAGATCAACCAGACTGTGATGAGTATGTGGATCAGTGGACTACTGGGAGCAACAACCTGGTTGACCAGACTAGCACCAGACAAGCCTGACTCAGGGATGGGTATCTTGGCAGCTGGGTATCTTGGTTGCTGGGTATCACAGCTGTGCCATCAAGTCCAATAATGATAGGGATTTAGTGGCACTAAATTTGAAGTTGTATAATGAAATTACGTTAAGTGGCACTTGATGGGTGGAGGCACAGTGCCAAGTGTGAGTTCTCACACACACATGCTAAGTGACACTTGATGGGTGGAGGCACAGTGCCAAGTGTGAGTCCTCACACACACATGCTAAGTGGCACTTGATGGGTGGAGGCACAGTGCCAAGTGTGAGTCCTCACACACACATGCTAAGTGGCACTTGATGGGTGGAGGCACAGTGCCAAGTGTGAGTCCTCACACACACATGCTAAGTGGCACTTGATGGGTGGAGGCACAGTGCCAAGTGTGAGTCCTCACACACACATGCTAAGTGACACTTGATGGGTGGAGGCACAGTGCCAAGTGTGAGTCCTCACACACACATGCTAAGTGACACTTGATGGGTGGAGGCACAGTGCCAAGTGTGAGTCCTCACACACACATGCTAAGTGGCACTTGATGGGTGGAGGCACAGTGCCAAGTGTGAGTTCTCACACACACATGCTAAGTGGCACTTGATGGGTGGAGGCACAGTGCCAAGTGTGAGTCCTCACACACACATGCTAAGTGGCACTTGATGGGTGGAGGCACAGTGCCAAGTGTGAGTCCTCACACACACATGCTAAGTGGCACCTGATGGGTGGAGGCACAGTGCCAAGTGTGAGTCCTCACACACACATGCTAAGTGGCACTTGATGGGTGGAGGCACAGTGCCAAGTGTGAGTCCTCACACACACATGCTAAGTGGCACCTGATGGGTGGAGGCACAGTGCCAAGTGTGAGTTCTCACACACACATGCTAAGTGGCACTTGATGGGTGGAGGCACAGTGCCAAGTGTGAGTCCTCACACACACATGCTAAGTGGCACTTGATGGGTGGAGGCACAGTGCCAAGTGTGAGTCCTCACACACACATGCTAAGTGACACTTGATGGGTGGAGGCACAGTGCCAAGTGTGAGTCCTCACACACACATGCTAAGTGACACTTGATGGGTGGAGGCACAGTGCCAAGTGTGAGTCCTCACACACACATGCTAAGTGGCACTTGATGGGTGGAGGCACAGTGCCAAGTGTGAGTCCTCACACACACATGCTAAGTGGCACTTGATGGGTGGAGGCACAGTGCCAAGTGTGAGTCCTCACACACACATGCTAAGTGACACTTGATGGGTGGAGGCACAGTGCCAAGTGTGAGTCCTCACACACACATGCTAAGTGGCACTAGATGGGTGGAGGCACAGTGCCAAGTGTGAGTCCTCACACACACATGCTAAGTGGCACTAGATGGGTGGAGGCACAGTGCCAAGTGTGAGTCCTCACACACACATGCTAAGTGGCACTTGATGGGTGGAGGCACAGTGCCAAGTGTGAGTCCTCACACACACATGCTAAGTGGCACTTGATGGGTGGAGGCACAGTGCCAAGTGTGAGTCCTCACACACACATGCTAAGTGGCACTTGATGGGTGGAGGCACAGTGCCAAGTGTGAGTCCTCACACACACATGCTAAGTGGCACTTGATGGGTGGAGGCACAGTGCCAAGTGTGAGTCCTCACACACACATGCTAAGTGGCACTTGATGGGTGGAGGCACAGTGCCAAGTGTGAGTCCTCACACACACACATGCTAAGTGGCACTTGATGGGTGGAGGCACAGTGCCAAGTGTGAGTCCTCACACACACATGCTAAGTGGCACTTGATGGGTGGAGGCACAGTGCCAAGTGTGAGTCCTCACACACACACATGCTAAGTGGCACTTGATGGGTGGAGGCACAGTGCCAAGTGTGAGTCCTCACACACACACATGCTAAGTGGCACTTGATGGGTGGAGGCACAGTGCCAAGTGTGAGTCCTCACACACACACATGCTAAGTGGCACTTGATGGGTGGAGGCACAGTGCCAAGTGTGAGTCCTCACACACACACACACACAGGAGGATAACAGGAAAGGAATAAAACTGGGGAACGGGACGAAAGAGAGAGAAAGAGAGAGAAATAGAGAGAAAGAGTGAGAAAGAGTGAGAAAGAGAGAGAAAGAGAGAGAAATAGAGAGAAAGAGTGAGAAAGAGTGAGAAAGAGTGAGAAAGAGAGAGAGAGTTATATTATGAATATTCAAGGGATGTTCCATATATCACCAAATATGATGTATGGTCTTTATTGCCACCCTTCCCCCCTTCCCACCTCCCCCCTCCCCTCCCCCTCACCCAGCCTCTAGCCTTCCCTCACCCCCTCCCATTCCCTCTCTCCTCCTCCCCCTGCTTTCCTCTCCCCAGTGCCTCTCTTCCCTCACCACACAGTGTTCCCCTCCCCCCCTCACCACACAGTGTTCCCCTCCCCCCTCACCACACAGTGTTCCCCCTCCCCCCTCACCACACAGTGTTCCCCCTCCCCCTCACCACACACTGTTCCCCCTCACCCCTCACCACACAGTGTTCCCCCCTCCCCCTCACCACACAGTGTTCCCCCTCACCCCTCACCACACAGTGATCCCCCTCCCCCCTCACCACACAGTGTTCCCCCTCCCCCTCACCACACAGTGTTCCCCTCCCCCCTCAC
>NC_091386.1:2429247-2457309 GCF_038502225.1 Cherax quadricarinatus
TAACTGGACTAGGCTCTACTACCCTGACTAGACCCTACTAGCCCGACTAACTGGACTAGGCTCCACTACCCTGACTAGACCCTACTAGCCAGACTAACTGGACTAGGCTCCACTACCCTGACTAGACCCTACTAGCCAGACTAATTGGACTAGGCTCTACTACCCTGACTAACTGGACTAGGCTCTACTACCCTGACTAGACCCTACTAGCCCGACTAACTGGACTAGGCTCTACTACCCTGACTAGGCTCTACTACCCTGACTAGACCCTACTAGCCCGACTAACTAGACTAGGCTCTACTACCCTGACTAGACCCTACTAGCCCGAATAACTGGACTAGGTTCTACTACCCTGACTAGACCCTACTAGCCTGACTAACTGGACAAGGCTCTACTACCCTGACTAGGCCCTACTAGCCTGACTAGCTGGAGTAGACTCTACTAGCCTGGCTAGCTGGACCAGGTTCTACTAGCCTGGCAGGCCGTCCATCATGTTGACCAGGCAGGGGTCGGCTCCGCCAGGAAGGCTGGAGTAGGCTCCGCCAGCCAGGCTGGAGTAGGCTCCGCCAGCTAGGCTGGAGTAGGCTCCGCCAGCTAGGCTGGAGTAGGCTCCGCCAGCTAGGCTGGAGTAGACTCCGCCAGCCAGGCTGGAGTAGGCTCCGCCAGCCAGGCTGGAGTAGGCTCCGCCAGCTAGGCTGGAGTAGGCTCCGCCAGCCAGGCTGGAGTAGGCTCCGCCAGCCAGGCTGGAGTCGGCTCCGCCAGCTAGGCTGGAGTAGGCTCCGCCAGCCAGGCTGGAGTAGGCTCCGCCAGCTAGGCTGGAGTAGGCTCCGCCAGCTAGGCTGGAGTAGGCTCCGCCAACTAGGCTGGAGTCGGCTCCGCCAGCTAGACTGGATTCGGCTCCGCCAGCTAGGCTGGAGTAGGCTCCGCCAGCCAGGCTGGAGTCGGCTCCGCCAGCTAGGCTGGAGTAGGCTCCGCCAGCTAGGCTGGGGTAGGCTCCGCCAGCTAGGCTGGAGTAGGCTCCGCCAGCCAGGCTGGAGTCGGCTCCGCCAGCTAGGCTGGAGTAGGCTCCGCCAGCCAGGCTGGAGTAGGCTCCCTCACGTCACATTTTCCGGCCTCTTACGCTTATAGTCATCAGAGAGAGGGGGATTAATAACCTCCCCACCCCCCTTCCCCTCCTCACCCCGCCCCCTTCCCCTCCTCACCCCGCCCCCTTCCCCTCCTCCCTCCGCCCCTTTCCCCTCCTCACCCCGCCCCCTTCCCCTCCTCCCCCCGCCCCCTTCCCCTCCTCACCCCGCCCCCCTTCCCCTCCTCACCCCGCCAATTTCCCCTTCCTCCCCCCCGCCCCCTTCCCCTCCATCCCATAACCCTCTCCCTTTTCTGTGGTGAGTGAAGGTGGTGAGTGACGGTGGGAGGCCGTGTAAGAGGACGGCGGTGAGTGGACGGGTGGTGAGGATTTGCAGGAGGAAGGTGGTGGAGGATTTGTGGTGGGAGGGATTGCAGAGTGATGGTAGAGGAAGGTAGAGGAAGGTGGTGGAGGATGGTGGTGAGGATATGAGGACGTGAGTGACGGTGGTGAGTGACGGTGGTGAGTGACGGTGAGTGAAGGTGGTGAGTGACGGTGAGTGACGGTGGTGAGTGAAGGTGGTGAGTGAAGGTGGTGAGTGAAGGTGGTGAGTGAAGGTGGTGAGTGACGGTGGTGAGTGACGGTGAGTGACGGTGAGTGACGGTGGTGAGTGAAGGTGGTGAGTGACGGTGGTGGAGGATTTGGTGGTGGGAGTGAAGGTGGTGGAGGAAGGTGTGAGGACGGTGGTGGGAGTGAAGGTGGTGAGGAAGGTGGTGGAGGCAAGAGGATGGTGGTGAGACGGTGGTGAGTGACGGTGAGGATTGCAGGAGGAAGGTGGTGAGGATGGCAGGAGTGACGGTGGTGAGTGAAGGTGGTGAGTGACGGTGGTGAGTGACGGTGAGTGAGTGGTGAGTGACGGTGGTGAGTGACGGTGGTGAGTGACGGTGGTGAGTGACGTTGGTGAGTGAAGGTGGTGAGTGACGGTGGTGAGTGACGGTGGTGAGTGACGGTGGTGAGTGACGGTGGTGAGTGAAGGTGGTGAGTGACGGTGGTGAGTAACGGTGGTGGAGGGACGGTGGTGGATGGATGGTGGTGATACTGCAGGAGGAAGGTGGAGTGACAGAGTGAAGGTGGTGAGTGAAGGTGGTGAGTGACGGTGGTGAGTGACGGTGAGTGACGGTGAGTGACGGTGGTGAGTGAAGGTGGTGAGTGACGGTGGTGGTGAGTGAAGGTGGTGAGTGACGGTGGTGAGTGAACGGTGGTGAGTGACGGTGGTGAGTGACGGTGGTGAGTGACGGTGGTGAGTGAAGGTGGTGAGTGACGGTGGTGAGTGAAGGTGGTGAGTGACGGTGGTGAGTGGTGGTGAGTGACGGTGGTGAGTGACGGTGGTGACGGACGGTGGTGAGTGACGGTGGTGAGTGACGGTGGTGAGGTGGTGAGTGACGGTGGTGAGTGACGGTGGTGAGTGAAGGTGGTGAGTGACGGTGGTGAGTGACGGTGGTGAGTGAAGGTGGTGAGTGACGGTGGTGAGTGACGGTGGTGAGTGAGTGACGGTGGTGAGTGAAGGTGGTTAGTGACGGTGGTGAGTGACGGTGGTGAGTGACGGTGGTGAGTGACGGTGGTGAGTGAAGGTGGTGAGTGAGTGACGGTGGTGAGTGACGGTGGTGAGTGAAGGTGGTGAGTGACGGTGGTGAGTGAAGGTGGTGAGTGACGGTGGTGAGTGACGGTGGTGAGTGAAGGTGGTGAGTGAAGGTGGTGAGTGACGGTGGTGAGTGACGGTGGTGAGTGACGGTGAGTGTCGGTGGTGGTGTGACGGTGGTGAGTGAAGGTGGTGAGTAACGGTGGTGAGTGACGGTGGTGAGTGAAGGTGGTGAGTGAAGGTGGTGAGTGACGGTGGTGAGTGAAGGTGGTGAGTGACGGTGGTGAGTGAAGGTGGTGAGTGAAGGTGGTGAGTGACGGTGGTGAGTGAAGGTGGTGAGTAACGGTGGTGAGTGACGGTGGTGAGTGAAGGTGGTGAGTAACGGTGGTGAGTGACGGTGGTGAGTGACGGTGGTGAGTGACGGTGGTGAGTGACGGTGGTGAGTGAAGGTGGTGAGTGAAGGTGGTGAGTAACGGTGGTGAGTGACGGTGGTGAGTAACGGTGGTGAGTGACGGTGGTGAGTGACGGTGGTGAGTGAAGGTGGTGAGTGAAGGTGGTGAGTGACGGTGGTGAGTGACGGTGGTGAGTGAGTGAAGGTGGTGAGTGACGGTGGTGAGTGACGGTGGTGAGTGACGGTGGTGAGTGAAGGTGGTGAGTGAAAGGTGGTGAGTGACGGTGAGTGACGGTGGTGAGTGACGAGTGAAGGTGGTGAGTGAAGGTGGTGAGTGACGGTGGTGAGTGAAGGTGGTGAGTGACGGTGGTGAGTGAAGGTGGTGAGTGAAGGTGGTGAGTGACGGTGGTGAGTGACGGTGGTGAGTGAAGGTGGTGAGTGACGGTGGTGAGTGACGGTGGTGAGTGACGGTGGTGAGTGACGGTGGTGAGTGACGGTGGTGAGTGAAGGTGGTGAGTGAAGGTGGTGAGTGACGGTGGTGAGTGAAGGTGGTGAGTGACGGTGGTGAGTGACGGTGGTGAGTGAAGGTGGTGAGTGACGGTGGTGAGTGACGGTGGTGAGTGAAGGTGGTGAGTGACGGTGGTGAGTGACGGTGGTGAGTGAAGGTGGTGAGTGAAGGTGGTGAGTAACGGTGGTGAGTGACGGTGGTGAGTGACGGTGGTGAGTGAAGGTGGTGAGTGACGGTGGTGAGTGACGGTGGTGAGTGACGGTGGTGAGTGACGGTGGTGAGTGAAGGTGGTGAGTGACGGTGGTGAGTGACGGTGGTGAGTGAGTGACGGTGGTGAGTGAAGGTGGTGAGTGACGGTGGTGAGTGAAGGTGGTGAGTGACGGTGGTGAGTGAAGGTGGTGAGTGACGGTGGTGAGTGACGGTGGTGAGTGACGGTGGTGAGTGACGGTGGTGAGTGGTGAGTGAAGGTGGTGAGTGACGGTGGTGAGTGACGGTGGTGAGTGACGGTGGTGAGTGAAGGTGGTGAGTGACGGTGGTGAGTGACGGTGGTGAGTGACGGTGGTGAGTGACGGTGGTGAGTGACGGTGGTGAGTGAAGGTGGTGAGTGACGGTGGTGAGTGACGGTGGTGAGTGAAGGTGGTGAGTGACGGTGGTGAGTGACGGTGGTGAGTGACGGTGGTGAGTGACGGTGGTGAGTGAAGGTGGTGAGTGACGGTGGTGAGTGAAGGTGGTGAGTGAAGGTGGTGAGTGACGGTGGTGAGTGAAGGTGGTGAGTGACGGTGGTGAGTGACGGTGGTGAGTGAAGGTGGTGAGTGAAGGTGGTGAGTGACGGTGGTGAGTGAAGGTGGTGAGTGACGGTGGTGAGTGACGGTGGTGAGTGACGTGGTGAGTGACGGTGGTGAGTGACGGTGGTGAGTGACGGTGGTGAGTGACGGTGGTGAGTGAAGGTGGTGAGTGAAGGTGGTGAGTGACGGTGGTGAGTGACGGTGGTGAGTGACGGTGGTGAGTGACGGTGGTGAGTGACGGTGGTGAGTGACGGTGGTGAGTGACGGTGGTGAGTGAAGGTGGTGAGTGACGGTGGTGAGTGACGGTGGTGAGTGACGGTGGTGAGTGACGGTGGTGAGTGACGGTGGTGAGTGACGGTGGTGAGTGAAGGTGGTGAGTGACGGTGGTGAGTGAAGGTGGTGAGTGAAGGTGGTGAGGAAGGTGTGAGTGACGGTGGTGAGTGACGGTGGTGACGGTGGAGTGACGGTGGTGGTGGTGAGTGACGGTGGTGAGTGAGTGACGGTGGTGAGTGACGGTGGTGAGTGAAGGTGGTGAGTGACGGTGGTGAGTGAAGGTGAAGGTGGTGAGTGACGGTGGTGAGTGAAGGTGGTGAGTGAAGGTGGTGAGTGACGGTGGTGAGTGACGGTGGTGAGTGACGGTGGTGAGTGAAGGTGGTGAGTGACGGTGGTGAGTGACGGTGGTGAGTGAAGGTGGTGAGTGAGTGACGGTGGTGAGTGACGGTGGTGAGTGAAGGTGGTGAGTGACGGTGGTGAGTGACGGTGGTGAGTGAAGGTGGTGAGTGACGGTGGTGAGTGGTGAAGGTGGTGAGTGACGGTGGTGAGTCACGGTGGTGAGTGAAGGTGGTGAGTGAAGGTGGTGAGTAACGGTGGTGAGTGAAGGTGGTGAGTGACGGTGGTGAGTGAAGGTGGTGAGTGACGGTGGTGAGTGACGGTGGTGAGTGAAGGTGGTGAGTAACGGTGGTGAGTGACGGTGGTGAGTGACGGTGGTGAGTGACGGTGGTGAGTGACGGTGGTGAGTGAAGGTGGTGAGTGACGGTGGTGAGTGACGGTGGTGAGTGAACGGTGGTGAGTGAAGGTGAGTGACGGTGGTGAGTGAGTGAAGGTGGTGAGTGACGGTGGTGAGTGACGGTGGTGAGTGACGGTGGTGAGTGAAGGTGGTAAGTGAAGGTGGTGAGTGAAGGTGGTGAGTGACGGTGGTGAGTGACGGTGGTGAGTGAAGGTGGTGAGTGACGGTGGTGAGTGACGGTGGTGAGTGACGGTGGTGAGTGACGGTGGTGAGTGACGGTGGTGAGTGACGGTGGTGAGTGACGGTGGTGAGTGACGGTGGTGAGTGAAGGTGGTGAGTGACGGTGGTGAGTGAAGGTGGTGAGTGACGGTGGTGAGTGACGGTGGTGAGTGACGGTGGTGAGTGACGGTGGTGAGTGACGGTGGTGAGTGAAGGTGGTGAGTGACGGTGGTGAGTGACGGTGGTGAGTGAAGGTGGTGAGTGACGGTGGTGAGTGAAGGTGGTGAGTGACGGTGGTGAGTGACGGTGGTGAGTGACGGTGGTGAGTGAAGGTGGTGAGTGACGGTGGTGAGTGACGGTGGTGAGTGACGGTGGTGAGTGACGGTGGTGAGTGACGGTGGTGAGTCACGGTGGAGACAGACGGTGATGACGTGACGGTGGTGAGTGACGTTTGTGAGTGACGGTGGTGAGTGACGGTGGTGAGTGACGGTGGTGAGTGACGGTGGTGAGTGACGGTGGTGAGTGAAGGTGGTGAGTGACGGTGGTGAGTGACGGTGGTGAGTGACGGTGGTGAGTGACGGTGGTGAGTGACGGTGGTGAGTGACGGTGGTGAGTGAAGGTGGTGAGTGAAGGTGGTGAGTGACGGTGGTGAGTGACGGTGGTGAGTGACGGTGGTGAGTGACGGTGGTGAGTGAAGGTGGTGAGTGACGGTGGTGAGTGAGTGACGGTGGTGAGTGAAGGTGGTGAGTGACGGTGGTGAGTGACGGTGGTGAGTGACGGTGGTGAGTGACGGTGGTGAGTGACGGTGGTGAGTGACGGTGGTGAGTGACGGTGGTGAGTGACGGTGGTGAGTGACGGTGGTGAGTGAGGTGGTGAGTGACGGTGATGAGTGACGGTGGTGAGTGACGGTGGTGAGTGACGGTGGTGAGTGACGGTGGTGAGTGACGGTGGTGAGTGACGGTGGTGAGTGACGGTGGTGAGTGACGGTGGTGAGTGACGGTGGTGAGTGACGGTGGTGAGTGACGGTGGTGAGTGACGGTGGTGAGTGAAGGTGGTGAGTGACGGTGGTGAGTGACGGTGGTGAGTGACGGTGGTGAGTGACGGTGGTGAGTGACGGTGGTGAGTGACGGTGGTGAGTGACGGTGGTGAGTGACGGTGGTGAGTGACGGTGGTGAGTGAAGGTGGTGAGTGAAGGTGGTGAGTGACGGTGGTGAGTGACGGTGGTGAGTGACGGTGGTGAGTGACGGTGGTGAGTGACGGTGGTGAGTGACGGTGGTGAGTGACGGTGGTGAGTGACGGTGGTGAGTGACGGTGGTGAGTGACGGTGGTGAGTGACGGTGGTGAGTGAAGGTGGTGAGTGACGGTGGTGAGTGACGGTGGTGAGTGACGGTGGTGAGTGACGGTGGTGAGTGACGGTGGTGAGTGACGGTGGTGAGTGAAGGTGGTGAGTGACGGTGGTGAGTGACGGTGGTGAGTGAAGGTGGTGAGTGACGGTGGTGAGTGACGGTGGTGAGTGACGGTGGTGAGTGACGGTGGTGAGTGACGGTGGTGAGTGACGGTGGTGAGTGACGGTGGTGAGTGAAGGTGGTGAGTGAAGGTGGTGAGTGAAGGTGGTGAGTGACGGTGGTGAGTGACGGTGGTGAGTGACGGTGGTGAGTGACGGTGGTGAGTGACGGTGGTGAGTGACGGTGGTGAGTGACGGTGGTGAGTGACGGTGGTGAGTGACGGTGGTGAGTGAAGGTGGTGAGTGAAGGTGGTGAGTGAAGGTGGTGAGTGAAGGTGGTGAGTGACGGTGGTGAGTGACGGTGGTGAGTGAAGGTGGTGAGTGACGGTGGTGAGTGACGGTGGTGAGTGACGGTGGTGAGTGACGGTGGTGAGTGAAGGTGGTGAGTGAAGGTGGTGAGTGAAGGTGGTGAGTGACGGTGGTGAGTGAAGGTGGTGAGTAACGGTGGTGAGTGACGGTGGTGAGTGAAGGTGGTGAGTGAAGGTGGTGAGTGAAGGTGGTGAGTAACGGTGGTGAGTGACGGTGGTGAGGTGGTGAGTGAAGGTGGTGAGTTACGGTGGTGAGTGAAGGTGGTGAGTGAAGGTGGTGAGTGACGGTGGTGAGTGAAGGTGGTGAGTGGTGGTGAGTGAGGTGGTGAGTGACGGTGGTGAGTGACGGTGGTGAGTGACGGTGGTGAGTGACGGTGGTGAGTGAAGGTGGTGAGTGACGGTGGTGAGTGACGGTGGTGAGTGACGGTGGTGAGTGAGGTGGTGAGTGACGGTGGTGAGTGACGGTGGTGAGTGACGGTGGTGAGTGACGGTGGTGAGTGAAGGTGGTGAGGTGAGTGAAGGTGGTGAGTGACGGTGGTGAGTGACGGTGGTGAGTGAAGGTGGTGAGTGACGGTGGTGAGTGAAGTGACGGTGAGTGAGGTGAGTAACGGTGGTGAGTGACGGTGGTGAGTGACGGTGGTGAGTGAAGGTGGTGAGTGACGGTGGTGAGTGAAGGTGGTGAGTGACGGTGGTGAGTGACGGTGGTGAGTGAAGGTGGTGAGTGAAGGTGGTGAGTGACGGTGGTGAGTGAAGGTGGTGAGTGACGGTGGTGAGTGAAGGTGGTGAGTGACGGTGGTGAGTGAAGGTGGTGAGTGACGGTGGTGAGTGAAGGTGGTGAGTGAAGGTGGTGAGTGAAGGTGGTGAGTAACGGTGGTGAGTGACGGTGGTGAGTGACGGTGGTGAGTGACGGTGGTGAGTGAAGGTGGTGAGTGACGGTGGTGAGTGACGGTGGTGAGTGAAGGTGGTGAGTGAAGGTGGTGAGTGAAGGTGGTGAGTGAAGGTGGTGAGTGAAGGTGGTGAGTGACGGTGGTGAGTGACGGTGGTGAGTGACGGTGGTGAGTGAAGGTGGTGAGTGAAGGTGGTGAGTGAAGGTGGTGAGTGACGGTGGTGAGGTGGTGTGTGTCGGTGGTGAGTGACGGTGGTGAGTGAAGGTGGTGAGTGAAGGTGGTGAGTGACGGTGGTGAGTGAAGGTGGTGAGTGACGGTGGTGAGTGAAGGTGGTGAGTGAAGGTGGTGAGTGAAGGTGGTGAGTGAAGGTGGTGAGTGAAGGTGGTGAGTGACGGTGGTGAGTGAAGGTGGTGAGTGAAGGTGGTGAGTGACGGTGGTGAGTGAAGGTGGTGAGTGAAGGTGGTGAGTGAAGGTGGTGAGTGAAGGTGGTGAGTGAAGGTGGTGAGTGACGGTGGTGAGTGAAGGTGGTGAGTGAAGGTGGTGAGTGAAGGTGGTGAGTGACGGTGGTGAGTGAAGGTGGTGAGTAACGGTGGTGAGTGACGGTGGTGAGTGAAGTGACGGTGGTGAGTGAAGTGACGGTGGTGAGTGGTGGTGAGTGAGGTGGTGAGTGACGGTGGTGAGTGACGGTGGTGAGTGAAGTGACGGTGGTGAGTGAAGGTGGTGAGTGACGGTGGTGAGGTGGTGAGTGACGGTGGTGAGTGACGGTGGTGAGTGACGGTGGAGTGACGGTGAGTGAGGTGGTGAGTGAAGTGTGGTGAGTGACGGTGGTGAGTGAAGGTGGTGAGTGAAGGTGGTGAGTGAAGGTGGTGAGTGAAGTGACGGTGGTGAGTGAAGGTTGTGAGTGAAGGTGGTGAGTGACGGTGGTGAGTGACGGTGGTGAGTGACGGTGGTGAGTGACGGTGGTGAGTGAAGGTGGTGAGTGAAGGTGGTGAGTGACGGTGGTGAGTGAAGGTGGTGAGTGAAGGTGGTGAGTGACGGTGGTGAGTGAAGGTGGTGAGTGACGGTGGTGAGTGACGGTGGTGAGTGAAGGTGGTGAGTGAAGGTGGTGAGTGAAGGTGGTGAGTGACGGTGGTGAGTGAAGGTGGTGAGTGAAGGTGGTGAGTGAAGGTGGTGAGTGAAGGTGGTGAGTGAAGGTGGTGAGTGAAGGTGGTGAGTGACGGTGGTGAGTGAAGGTGGTGAGTGAAGGTGGTGAGTGACGGTGGTGAGTGAAGGTGGTGAGTGACGGTGGTGAGTGAAGGTGGTGAGTGACGGTGGTGAGTGAAGGTGGTGAGTGAAGGTGGTGAGTGAAGGTGGTGAGTGAAGGTGGTGAGTGAAGGTGGTGAGTGAAGGTGGTGAGTGAAGGTGGTGAGTGACGGTGGTGAGTGAAGGTGGTGAGTGAAGGTGGTGAGTGAAGGTGGTGAGTGAAGGTGGTGAGTGACGGTGGTGAGTGAAGGTGGTGAGTGAAGGTGGTGAGTGAAGGTGGTGAGTGACGGTGGTGAGTGACGGTGGTGAGTGACGGTGGTGAGTGACGGTGGTGAGTGACGGTGGTGAGTGACGGTGGTGAGTGACGGTGGTGAGTGACGGTGGTGAGTGAAGGTGGTGAGTGACGGTGGTGAGTGACGGTGGTGAGTGAAGGTGGTGAGTGACGGTGGTGAGTGACGGTGGTGAGTGAAGGTGGTGAGTGACGGTGGTGAGTGACGGTGGTGAGTGACGGTGGTGAGTGACGGTGGTGAGTGACGGTGGTGAGTGACGGTGGTGAGTGAAGGTGGTGAGTGACGGTGGTGAGTGAAGGTGGTGAGTGAAGGTGGTGAGTGACGGTGGTGAGTGACGGTGGTGAGTGAAGGTGGTGAGTGACGGTGGTGAGTGACGGTGGTGAGTGAAGGTGGTGAGTGACGGTGGTGAGTGACGGTGGTGAGTGACGGTGGTGAGTGACGGTGGTGAGTGACGGTGGTGAGTGAAGGTGGTGAGTGAAGGTGGTGAGTGACGGTGGTGAGTGACGGTGGTGAGTGACGGTGGTGAGTGAAGGTGGTGAGTGAAGGTGGTGAGTGACGGTGGTGAGTGACGGTGGTGAGTGACGGTGGTGAGTGACGGTGGTGAGTGACGGTGGTGAGTGACGGTGGTGAGTGACGGTGGTGAGTGACGGTGGTGAGTGACGGTGGTGAGTGACGGTGGTGAGTGACGGTGGTGAGTGACGGTGGTGAGTGACGGTGGTGAGTGACGGTGGTGAGTGACGGTGGTGAGTGAGTGACGGTGGTGAGTGACGGTGGTGAGTGACGGTGGTGAGTGACGGTGAGTGACGGTGGTGAGTGACGGTGGTGAGTGACGGTGGTGAGTGACGGTGGTGAGTGACGGTGGTGAGTGACGGTGGTGAGTGACGGTGGTGAGTGACGGTGGTGAGTGACGGTGGTGAGTGAAGGTGGTGAGTGACGGTGGTGAGTGACGGTGGTGAGTGACGGTGGTGAGTGAAGGTGGTGAGTGACGGTGGTGAGTGACGGTGGTGAGTGAAGGTGGTGAGTGACGGTGGTGAGTGACGGTGGTGAGTGACGGTGGTGAGTGACGGTGGTGAGTGACGGTGGTGAGTGAAGGTGGTGAGTGACGGTGGTGAGTGACGGTGGTGAGTGACGGTGGTGAGTGAAGGTGGTGAGTGACGGTGGTGAGTGACGGTGGTGAGTGACGGTGGTGAGTGACGGTGGTGAGTGACGGTGGTGAGTGAAGGTGGTGAGTGACGGTGGTGAGTGAAGGTGGTGAGTGACGGTGGTGAGTGACGGTGGTGAGTGACGGTGGTGAGTGACGGTGGTGAGTGACGGTGGTGAGTGAAGGTGGTGAGTGAAGGTGGTGAGTGACGGTGGTGAGTGACGGTGGTGAGTGACGGTGGTGAGTGACGGTGGTGAATGACGGTGGTGAGTGACGGTGGTGAGTGAAGGTGGTGAGTGACGGTGGTGAGTGACGGTGGTGAGTGACGGTGGTGAGTGACGGTGGTGAGTGACGGTGGTGAGTGACGGTGGTGAGTGAAGGTGGTGAGTGACGGTGGTGAGTGACGGTGAGTGACGGTGGTGAGTGCTGATAGTAGTAACACAAACGGCAACAATATGAAGGGGGGGGAAGCAATAACCATCTCTCAGTCACCCCCTCTTCCCCTCCCTCCCACCTTCCCCTCCCACCCTCCCCCCTTCCCCCTTACCCCCCCCCCCGGAACTATCAGATACGCCAGTAACAATAAATAATTCTGTATTCTATCTGACGACACTCACAAGTACAGGGAGGGGAGGAAGAAGGGAGAAAGGGAGGGAGAGAAGCAGACTGAGTGAAGAGAAGGCAGGGCAGGGCAGGGCAGGGCAGGGCAGGGCAGGGCAGGGCAGGGCAGGATGTCATGTAGGGGGGTATTGGAACGTAAAGGATAATTGGGGAATATGGGAGAAAAGGAGTCAGTGTAGGCAGGAGATAGACAGGAGAGGTGGTAGGAGAGATGATTAGTGGAGGTAGATAATGTGAGGTAGGAGAGATGATTAGTGGAGGTAGATAATGTGAGGTAGTAGAGATGATTAGTGGAGGTAGATAATGTGAGGTAGTAGAGATGATTAGTGGAGGTAGATAATGTGAGGTAGTAGAGATGATTAGTGGAGGTAGATAATGTGAGGTAGGAGAGATGATTAGTGGAGGTAGATAATGTGAGGTAGAGATGATTAGTGGAGGTAGATAATGTGAGGTAGTAGAGATGATTAGTGGAGGTAGATAATGTGAGGTAGTAGAGATGATTAGTGGAGGTAGATAATGTGAGGTAGTAGAGATGATTAGTGGAGGTAGATAATGTGAGGTAGTAGAGATGATTAGTGGAGGTAGATAATGTGAGGTAGGAGAGATGATTAGTGGAGGTAGATAATGTGAGGTAGGAGAGATGATTAGTGGAGGTAGATAATGTGAGGTAGAGATGATTAGTGGAGGTAGATAATGTGAGGTAGTAGAGATGATTAGTGGAGGTAGATAATGTGAGGTAGAGATGATTAGTGGAGGTAGATAATGTGAGGTAGTAGAGATGATTAGTGGAGGTAGATAATGTGAGGTAGGAGAGATGATTAGGGGAGGTAGATAATGTGAGGTAGTAGAGATGATTAGTGGAGGTAGATAATGTTAGGTAGTAGAGATGATTAGTGGAGGTAGATAATGTGAGGTAGTAGAGATGATTAGTGGAGGTAGATAATGTGAGGTAGGAGAGATGATTAGTGGAGGTAGATAATGTGAGGTAGTAGAGAGATGATTAGTGGAGGTAGATAATGTGAGGTAGTAGAGATGATTAGTGGAGGTAGATAATGTGAGGTAGGAGAGATGATTAGTGGAGGTAGATAATGTGAGGTAGGAGAGATGATTAGTGGAGGTAGATAATGTGAGGTAGGAGAGATGAGGTAGATAATGTGAGGTAGTAGAGATGATTAGTGGAGGTAGATAATGTGAGGTAGGAGAGATGATTAGTGGAGGTAGATAATGTGAGGTAGAGAGAGATGATTAGGTAGGAGAGATGATTAGCGGAGGTAGATAATGTGAGGTAGGAGAGATGATTAGTGGAGGTAGATAATGTGAGGTAGGAGAGATGATTAGTGGAGGTAGATAATGTGAGGTAGGAGAGATGATTAGTGGAGGTAGATAATGTGAGGTAGGAGAGATGATTAGTGGAGGTAGATAATGTGAGGTAGTAGAGATGATTAGTGGAGGTAGATAATGTGAGGTAGTAGAGATGATTAGTGGAGGTAGATAATGTGAGGTAGGAGAGATGATTAGTGGAGGTAGATAATGTGAGGTAGGAGAGATGATTAGCAGAGGAAGATAATGTGAGGTAGAGATGATTAGTGGAGGTAGATAATG
The DNA here is from genome assembly GCF_038502225.1 of Cherax quadricarinatus. Classification (NCBI taxonomy): domain Eukaryota; kingdom Metazoa; phylum Arthropoda; class Malacostraca; order Decapoda; family Parastacidae; genus Cherax; species Cherax quadricarinatus. The sequence continues at coordinate 2,442,454 of NC_091386.1, forward strand.
TGAGGTAGAGATGATTAGTGGAGGTAGATAATGTGAGGTAGGAGAGATGATTAGCGGAGGTAGATAATGTGAGGTAGGAGAGATGATTAGCAGAGGAAGATAATGTGAGGTAGGAGAGATGATTAGCAGAGGTAGATAATGTGAGGTAGAGATGATTAGTGGAGGTAGATAATGTGAGGTAGGAGAGATGATTAGTGGAGGTAGATAATGTGAGGTAGGAGAGATGATTAGTGGAGGTAGATAATGTGAGGTAGGAGAGATGATTAGTGGAGGTAGATAATGTGAGGTAGGAGAGATGATTAGTGGAGGTAGATAATGTGAGGTAGGAGAGATGATTAGTGGAGGTAGATAATGTGAGGTAGGAGAGATGATTAGTGGAGGTAGATAATGTGAGGTAGAGATGATTAGTGGAGGTAGATAATGTGAGGTAGGAGAGATGATTAGTGGAGGTAGATAATGTGAGGTAGAGATGATTAGTGGAGGTAGATAATGTGAGGTAGAGATGATTAGTGGAGGTAGATAATGTGAGGTAGAGATGATTAGTGGAGGTAGATAATGTGAGGTAGAGATGATTAGTGGAGGTAGATAATGTGAGGTAGGAGAGATGATTAGCAGAGGTAGATAATGTGAGGTAGAGATGATTAGTGGAGGTAGATAATGTGAGGTAGGAGAGATGATTAGTGGAGGTAGATAATGTGAGGTAGGAGAGATGATTAGTGGAGGTAGATAATGTGAGGTAGAGATGATTAGTGGAGGTAGATAATGTGAGGTAGGAGAGATGATTAGCAGAGGTAGATAATGTGAGGTAGAGATGATTAGTGGAGGTAGATAATGTGAGATAGGAGAGATGATTAGTGGAGGTAGATAATGTGAGGTAGGAGAGATGATTAGTGGAGGTAGATAATGTGAGGTAGGAGAGATGATTAGTGGAGGTAGATAATGTGAGGTAGGAGAGATGATTAGTGGAGGTAGATAATGTGAGGTAGGAGAGATGATTAGTGGAGGTAGATAATGTGAGGTAGGAGAGATGATTAGTGGAGGTAGATAATGTGAGGTAGGAGAGATGATTAGTGGAGGTAGATAATGTGAGGTAGGAGAGATGATTAGTGGAGGTAGATAATGTGAGGTAGGAGAGATGATTAGTGGAGGTAGATAATGTGAGGTAGGAGAGATGATTAGCGGAGGTAGATAATGTGAGGTAGGAGAGATGATTAGCAGAGGTAGATAATGTGAGGTAGGAGAGATGATTAGTGGAGGTAGATAATGTGAGGTAGGAGAGATGGTTAGTGGAGGTAGATAATGTGAGGTAGAGATGATTAGTGGAGGTAGATAATGTGAGGTAGGAGAGATGATTAGCAGAGGTAGATAATGTGAGGTAGGAGAGATGATTAGCGGAGGTAGATAATGTGAGGTAGAGATGATTAGTGGAGGTAGATAATGTGAGGTAGGAGAGATGATTAGTGGAGGTAGATAATGTGAGGTAGGAGAGATGATTAGTGGAGGTAGATAATGTGAGGTAGGAGAGATGATTAGTGGAGGTAGATAATGTGAGGTAGGAGAGATGATTAGTGGAGGTAGATAATGTGAGGTAGGAGAGATGATTAGTGGAGGTAGATAATGTGAGGTAGGAGAGATGATTAGTGGAGGTAGATAATGTGAGGTAGAGATGATTAGTGGAGGTAGATAATGTGAGGTAGGAGAGATGATTAGCAGAGGTAGATAATGTGAGGTAGGAGAGATGATTAGTGGAGGTAGATAATGTGAGGTAGGAGAGATGATTAGTGGAGGTAGATAATGTGAGGTAGGAGAGATGATTAGTGGAGGTAGATAATGTGAGGTAGGAGAGATGATTAGTGGAGGTAGATAATGTGAGGTAGGAGAGATGATTAGTGGAGGTAGATAATGTGAGGTAGGAGAGATGATTAGTGGAGGTAGATAATGTGAGGTAGGAGAGATGATTAGCAGAGGTAGATAATGTGAGGTAGGAGAGATGATTAGTGGAGGTAGATAATGTGAGGTAGGAGAGATGATTAGTGGAGGTAGATAATGTGAGGTAGGAGAGATGATTAGCAGAGGAAGATAATGTGAGGTAGGAGAGATGATTAGCAGAGGAAGATAATGTGAGGTAGTAGAGATGATTAGTGGAGGTAGATAATGTGAGGTAGGAGAGATGATTAGCGGAGGTAGATAATGTGAGGTAGGAGAGATGATTAGTGGAGGTAGATAATGTGAGGTAGTAGAGATGATTAGTGGAGGTAGATAATGTGAGGTAGTAGAGATGATTAGTGGAGGTAGATAATGTGAGGTAGGAGAGATGATTAGTGGAGGTAGATAATGTGAGGTAGTAGAGATGATTAGTGGAGGTAGATAATGTGAGGTAGTAGAGATGATTAGTGGAGGTAGATAATGTGAGGTAGTAGAGATGATTAGTGGAGGTAGATAATGTGAGGTAGGAGAGATGATTAGTGGAGGTAGATAATGTGAGGTAGTAGAGATGATTAGTGGAGGTAGATAATGTGAGGTAGTAGAGATGATTAGTGGAGGTAGATAATGTGAGGTAGTAGAGATGATTAGTGGAGGTAGATAATGTGAGGTAGTAGAGATGATTAGTGGAGGTAGATAATGTGAGGTAGTAGAGATGATTAGTGGAGGTAGATAATGTGAGGTAGGAGAGATGATTAGTGGAGGTAGATAATGTGAGGTAGGAGAGATGATTAGTGGAGGTAGATAATGTGAGGTAGGAGAGATGATTAGCAGAGGAAGATAATGTGAGGTAGGAGAGATGATTAGCAGAGGAAGATAATGTGAGGTAGTAGAGATGATTAGTGGAGGTAGATAATGTGAGGTAGGAGAGATGATTAGCGGAGGTAGATAATGTGAGGTAGGAGAGATGATTAGTGGAGGTAGATAATGTGAGGTAGTAGAGATGATTAGTGGAGGTAGATAATGTGAGGTAGTAGAGATGATTAGTGGAGGTAGATAATGTGAGGTAGGAGAGATGATTAGTGGAGGTAGATAATGTGAGGTAGTAGAGATGATTAGTGGAGGTAGATAATGTGAGGTAGTAGAGATGATTAGTGGAGGTAGATAATGTGAGGTAGTAGAGATGATTAGTGGAGGTAGATAATGTGAGGTAGGAGAGATGATTAGTGGAGGTAGATAATGTGAGGTAGTAGAGATGATTAGTGGAGGTAGATAATGTGAGGTAGTAGAGATGATTAGTGGAGGTAGATAATGTGAGGTAGTAGAGATGATTAGTGGAGGTAGATAATGTGAGGTAGTAGAGATGATTAGTGGAGGTAGATAATGTGAGGTAGTAGAGATGATTAGTGGAGGTAGATAATGTGAGGTAGGAGAGATGATTAGTGGAGGTAGATAATGTGAGGTAGGAGAGATGATAAACGTGGTGGTATATATAAGTAGTGAGACAGGAAATACAATCAACTAGAAGAAACATAACATAACTTAGAATATAGTTCAGGGGACAGTTCACCACAGGAACTAAGTCACAGGTGCCAAGACTTACACAGCATCAGGGGACAGTTCACCACAGGAACTAAGTCACAGGTGCCAAGACTTACACAGCATCAGGGGACAGTTCACCACAGGAACTAAGTCACAGGTGCCAAGACTTACACAGCATCAGGGGACAGTTCACCACAGGAACTAAGTCACAGGTGCCAAGACTTACACAGCATCAGGGGACAGTTCACCACAGGAACTAAGTCACAGGTGCCAAGACTTACACAGCATCAGGGGACAGTTCACCACAGGAACTAAGTCACAGGTGCCAAGACTTACACAGCATCAGGGGACAGTTCACCACAGGAACTAAGTCACAGGTGCCAAGACTTACACAGCATCAGGGGACAGTTCACCACAGGAACTAAGTCACATGTGCCAAGACTTACACAGCATCAGGGGACAGTTCACCACAGGAACTAAGTCACAGGTGCCAAGACTTACACAGCATCAGGGGACAGTTCACCACAGGAACTAAGTCACAGGTGCCAAGACTTACACAGCATCAGGGGACAGTTCACCACAGGAACTAAGTCACAGGTGCCAAGACTTACACAGCATCAGGGGACAGTTCACCACAGGAACTAAGTCACAGGTGCCAAGACTTACACAGCATCAGGGGACAGTTCACCACAGGAACTAAGTCACAGGTGCCAAGACTTACACAGCACCAGTACTGCTCCAAGCCAGTACTCTGCCCAATGTCTCCAACAGTCTCCTCCAGAGACTTCAGCAGACTTCTCCCGAGCTCTGCACCCCAGCAGCAGCTCTGCTCGAAGTCTCTGTGCTCAGAGCTCTGCACCCCAGCAGCAGCTCTGCTCGAATCTCCTGCTCAGAGCTCTGCACCCCAGCAGCAGCAGCTCTGCTCGAAGTCTCTCTGCTCAGAGTTCTGCACACAGCAGCAGTTCTGCTCGAAGTCCCTCGATCATGCTGTTCCTTGAGCTTATATGGTGGTCCAAGCACCCTCCACAATGGGGTGTGCACCACGTGTTACGACCTGACGCCGAGATCTGACGCCAGTGTCGAACAAAGGAGCTGAGACTTAAGCCGAAAAGGCGTGTCTCTGACAGACATTTGCCAAGGCAAGGTGACCATGTAATTAGGTCTCCCTAGAGACCTCACAAGCCCATCTGAACTACATCACAAGGACAGGGCAGGACAGGACAGGGCAGGACAGGACAGGACAGGGCAGGACAGGACAGGGCAGGACAGGGCAGGGCAGGGCAGTGCAGGACAGGGCAAGACTGGGCAGGGCAGGACACATGCTTGGGGATATGCTGGCACTATCAGTGCCAAATTGGCCTCTCAGTGTGGCATATGAAAGGCATTTAAATGACTGAGCATCTCAGAGTACTAAATATGTACTCACTGGAGCAGAGGAGATAGAGATACCTGATATATATAACTGGAAGGTGCTTGAGGGTCTGGTCACAAATCTACACACTGCCATAACAACATACTGGAGTGAGAGATATGACAGGAAGTATAAAATATACCCAGTGAAAAGCAGGGACACCATGAACACAATAAGAGAACACTGTATCAACATCCGTGGAGCAAGACTGTACTCACTGGAGCGGAGGAGATAGAGATACATGATAATATATACCTGGAAGGTGGTTGAGGGTCTGGTCACAAATCTACACACTGCCATAACAACATACTGGAGTGAGAGATATGACAGGAAGTATAAAATATACCCAGTGAAAAGCAGGGACACCATGAACGCAATAAGAGAACACTGTATCAACATCCGTGGACCAAGACTGTTCAACATCTTACCAGAAGATATCATCCTGCTACCAGCAGATATTAACCTACAGTAGTCTCCTAGCAGGGCTACATCTGCTCTTGTTGCCACCTCCAGCAGTAGCCTGCTAGCAGTAACACCACCAGCAGTAACACCACCAGCAGTAACACCACCAGCAGTAACACCACCAGCAGTAACACCACCAGCAGTAACACCACCAGCAGTAGCACCACCAGCAGTAACACCACCAGCAGTAACACCACCAGCAGTAACACCACCAGCAGTAACACCACCAGCAGTAACACCACCAGCAGTAACACCACCAGCAGTAACACCAGCAGCAGTAACACCACCAGCAGTAACACCACCAGCAGTAACACCACCAGCAGTAACACCACCAGCAGTAACACCACCAGCAGTAACACCACCAGCAGTAACACCACCAGCAGTAACACCACCAGCAGTAACACCACCAGCAGTAACACCACCAGCAGTAACACCACCAGCAGTAACACCACCAGCAGTAACACCACCAGCAGTAACACCACCAGCAGTAACACCACCATCAGTAACACCACCAGCAGTAACACCACCAGCAGTAACACCACCAGCAGTAACACCACCAGCAGTAACACCACCAGCAGTAACACCACCATCAGCAACACCACCAGCAGTAGCACCACCAGCAGTAACACCACCAGCAGTAACACCACCAGCAGTAACACCACCAGCAGTAACACCACCAGCAGTAACACCACCAGCAGTAACACCACCAGCAGTAACACCACCATCAGTAACACCACCAGCAGTAACACCACCAGCAGTAACACCACCAGCAGTAACACCACCAGCAGTAACACCACCAGCAGTAACACCACCAGCAGTAACACCACCAGCAGTAACACCACCAGCAGTAACACCACCAGCAGTAACACCACCAGCAATAACACCACCAGCAGTAACACCACCATCAGTAACACCACCAGCAGTAACACCACCAGCAGTAACACCACCAGCAGTAACACCACCAGCAGTAACACCACCATCAGTAACACCACCAGCAGTAACACCACCAGCAGTAACACCAGCAGCAGTAACACCACCAGCAGTAACACCACCAGCAGTAACACCAGCACCAGCAGCAGTAACACCAGCAGCAGTAACAGCAGTAACACCACCATCAGTAACACCACCAGCAGTAACACCACCAGCAGTAACACCACCAGCAGTAACACCACCAGCAGTAACACCACCAGCAGTAACACCACCAGCAGTAACACCACCAGCAGTAACACCACCAGCAGTAACACCACCATCAGTAACACCACCAGCAGTAACACCACCATCAGTAACACCACCAGCAGTAACACCACCAGCAGTAACACCACCATCAGTAACACCACCAGCAGTAACACCACCAGCAGTAACACCACCAGCAGTAACACCACCAGCAATAACACCACCAGCAGTAACACCACCATCAGTAACACCACCAGCAGTAACACCACCAGCAGTAACACCACCAGCAATAACACCACCAGCAGTAACACCACCATCAGTAACACCACCAGCAGTAACACCACCAAACAGTCTCACCACCATATAAACCACCAGTCGGACAAAGGGGTGAAAAGCGCCACACATCATAACCCCCCCGACCCATAATGAGACCACCTGCATAAACCCCCAGCAAACCACCCAACAAAACCCCACAGCAAAACACCCCAGATAAACCCCACGAAAAAACCCCCACTGATACAAGACCTGAAGCGTCTTAGAAAAAGGAAAATTACAAGCAACCAGGAAGGATGAGGAACTAGGGCAAGACTGATAACAAGGGAATAAAAGGACGAATGGCGTCAATGCTTTAATGCCGGAAGTGATGAATTAAGACATCTGAATACCCAAAATTGATGAATTAGACATTTATAATGCAAAATTTTTAAAAAGATTGTCGTCTTATATCCCCGGAAAATACAAAATAAATGGATTAAAATTTGGGATAGAAAGGATATATATAAGTTTAGACTTAGGATATATAAAGTTTAGACTTAAAAAGGATATCGAAACTACTAGTTTGGAAATATAATAGTTAAAAGGGTAGAACATTCTCCTCTGGTAATCCCTTTTAAAGCAAAAATGGGTAATTTAAAGGACTGAGCTTAAAAAAAACCCTGATGACATTTGGGGTTTTTAAATGAGGCTTAAACCCTTGGAGTTAACGGTGTTGTAAAAGAAACAAGAGTTAAAAAAGCATAACGGGAAAACATAACAGTTATCAAAGTATTACAGAGTTATCGTTTATAACAGGTTATAAAAGCTGATATCAGAGACAAAGTTTAAATATCAAATTTACCCAAGGCTTTTAGGGGGGTTATCAAAAATAACGGGTTATAAAATTTATAACAGGTTATCAAAGCCTTTGATTACAAAACATACCAGGGGTTCCAAAACAAAACCCCAGAGTTATCAAACCTTTTTAACGGGAAATTTTAAAGCTTATATCAGAGTTATAAAGGGTTTTTAAACCCCAGAGTTATAAAAAGCCAAACAGGGGTTTAAAGCTTATAAAAATTATCGGCTTATATCAGATTTAAATAAAGCTTATAACAGTGTTGTCAAAGTTTATAACAGAGTCATCAAAAAAAAAGAGTTATAAAAGCTTATAACAGAGTTATCAAAAGCTTATAAAGAGTTATCAAAGCTTTTTAAAGAGTTATCGTTTTTGGCAAAAGTTATCAAAGCTTATATCAGAGTTATCAAGCATAACAGAGTTATCAAAGCTTATCAAGTTATCAAAGTTTATAACAGTGTTGTAAAAACATAACAGAGATCGGCTTATAACAGAGTTATCGGTTTATAACAGAGTTATAAAAACATAACAGAGTTACGGCTTATAAAAGTCTTAATAAAGCTTATAACAGAGTCATCGTTTATAACAAATTATCAAAGCTTATAACAGAGTTATCAAAGCTTTATCAGAGTTATCAAAGCTTATAACGGTGTTGTCAAAACATAACAGAGTCATCCAAATAAAAAGGTTATCAAAACATAACAGAGTTATCAAAACATATCAGAGTTATAAAGGGCTTTTAACAGAGTTATCAAAGTTTATAACAAAGAAAAAGGCCTTAACGGGAAACAAAACATAACAGGTTATCAAAGCATAAAGTTATCAAAACAAAACCCAAAGTTATCAAACCATAACAGAGTTATAAAAACAAAACCCCAGAGTTATCCATAACAGAGTTATCAAAACATAACAGAGTTATCAAAACTTAACGGGGTTATCAAAACATAACAGAGTTATCAAACATAACAAAAATTATCAAAAATAACAGAGACAAAACATATCAGATTATAAAAGCAAAACAAAATTAAATGCCAATATCAGGTTATCAGTTTATAACAAGTTAAGAAAATAACAGAATTATAAAAACATAACGGGAGTTACCAAACATATCAGGTTTTTTAAAAAAACAAAATTATCAAAGCTAATGTCAGAGTTATCAAACCCAAAAAAGGGTTTTATAAAAGCATATGAGTTATCAAAACAAAACAGAGTTATAAAACAAAAAAGGGAGTTATCAAAACATAACAGAGTTATCAAAAGCTTAAAATTAAGTTTTTAAACAAAAAAGGGTTTATCAAAACATATCAGGGGTTATCAAAACATAACAGAGTTATCAAAACCATAACAGGTTATAAAAACTATCAGAGTTACCCAAACATAACAGAGTTATCAAAGCTTATAACAGGGGTCATCAAAGTTTATAAAGAGTCATCAAAACATAAACAGGTTATAAAAAACATATCAGAGTTATAAAAGGTTTATAACAGAGTTATCAAAACCAATAACGAGAAAAGCATATCAAGTAAACAAGCAAACAGAGTTATCAAAGTTTATATCAGAGTTATAAAAAGCTTATAAAGAGTTATAAAAGGGGCTTATAAAGAGTTATAAAAAACATATCAGGGGTTATCAAAGCTTAAAAAGGGGTTATCAAAGCTTATAACGAGTCAAAGGAAGCTTAAAAAGGTCATAAAAGGCTTATAAAGGTTATCAAAGCTTATAACAGAGTTATCAAAGCTTATTTTTAGAGTTATCAAAGTTTTTTAAAACAGGTTATAAAAGCTTATAACAGATTTAAATAAAACATAAAGAGTTATCGGTTTATAACAGAGTTATAAAAACATAACAGAGTTATAAAAACCTTAAACAGAGACGGCTTATAACAGAGTTATCAAACAAAAACAGTGTTGTAAAAGTTATATCAAGTAAAAAAAAGTTTATAACAAAATTATCAAAGCATATAAAGGTTATCAAAGTTTATAATGGGTTGGGTCCCTTTTTTAGGGTTTGAGAAGGAGGGCCGGAGGGGCCCTAGTAGGCCCCACCGCCCCATCCGAGAAACCCGGGTCAGTGGTGTCTCACCGTGGTCAGTGGTGTCACACCGGGGGGTCAGTGGTGTAAACACCGGGGGTCGGTGGTGTCACCGGGGTCATGGTGTCTCACCTTGGGTCAGTGGTGTCCACCGTGGGCCCAGTGGTGTCACACCGTGGTCAGTGGTGTCTCACCGTGGGTCAGGGGTTTACACCGGGTCAGTGGTGTCACCCGGGGGACAGGGGTTCACACCTGGGGTCAGTGGTGTCTCACCGTGGGTCAGTGGTGTCACACCGTGGGCCCGGTGGTGTCCCCTGGGCCCAGGGTGTTAACCTGTGGGTCAGTGGTGTCACACCATGGGTCAGTGGTGTCACACCGTGGGAAAGGGGGAGTCACACCGTGGGTCAGTTTGTCACACTGGGGGGTCGGGTGGTCCACACCGTGGGTCAGTTTGTCACACCGTGGGTCGGTGGAGTCACATCGTGGGCCCAGGGGAGCCACCGTGGGTCGGTGGAGTCCACCGGGGTCAGTGGAGTCACCCGGGGTCAGTGGAGTCACACCGTGGGGTCAGTGGAGCCACCCGGGGGTCGGGGGAGCCCCCAGGGTAAAGTGGAGTGGCAGGGGAAACGGGGGGTACCGGGGGTCAGGGGGAGTCCCACCGTGGGTCAGGGGAAAGTCCCCCGGGTCAGGGGATCACAGTGGGTGGGAGTACCCGTGATCAGGGGATCACACCGGTCAGTGGGAGTCACCCGTGGGTCAGTGGGGGGCCCCCCGGGGGTCAGTGGAGTCACCCGTGGGTCAGTGGTGCCACCCGGCGGGTCGGTGGTGTCACCCCTGGGTCGGTGGTGTACCCCGGGGCCGGTGTGCCACCACCCGTGGGTCGGTGGTGTCACACCGGTGGGTCAGTGGGTGTCACCGTGGGTCAGTGGTGTCACACCGTGGGCCCATTTGGGTGCCCCTGGGTCGGGTGTCACACCGTTGGTCAGGGGGGTCACACCGGGGGTCGGGGTGCCACTGGGGACATGGTGTCCACCGTGGGTCGGTGGTGTCACACCGTGGGACATGGTGTCACCCGTGGGTCAGGGGGTGTCACACCGGGGTCTGGTGTCACCCCGTGGGTCAGGGGAACCACCGTTGGTCAGTGGTGTCACACCGTGGGCCCGGTTGTGTCACACCGTGGGACGGGGGTTGTCACCCGGGGTCGTGGAGTCACCCCGTGGTCAGTGGTGTCACACCCGTGGGTCGGGGGGTCACACCGGGGGTCAGTGGTGTCACCCCCGGGGTCAGTGGTGTCCCCTGTGGGTGGTGGAGTCACCGTGGGTCAGTGGTGCCAAAATGGGTCAGGGGTGCACCGGGGGTCGGGTTCACACCGTGGCCCTTTTTGGGTCACCCTGGGTCAGGGGTTACCGGGGGCCGGTGGTGTCACACCGTGGGTCAGTGGTGTCACACCGTGGTCAGTGGTGTCACCCCGGGGTCAGCGGTGTCACACCAAGGGTCAGTGGTGTCACCCCGGGGAAAATTGGTGTCACACTGTGGGCCCCAGTGGTGTCACCCGTGGGTCAGTGGTGTCCACCGGGGGGTTAGTGGTGTCCCCGTTGTTGGTCAGTGGTGTAAACCCGGGGTCAGTGGTGTCACCCCGGGACAGTGGTGTCCACCGTGGGTCAGTGGAGTCACCCGTGGGGTCAGTGGTGTCACACCGTGGGTCAGTGGAGTCACCCGTGGGCCCAATGGTGTCACCCCGTGGGTCGGTGGTGTCACCTGTGGGTCAGGGGAGTCACCCGGGTCAGTGGTCCCACCCCCGGGGCCCAGTGGTGTCACCCGTGGGTCAGTGGTGTCCACCGGGGGTCAGGGGAAAGTCCCCGTGGGTCAGTGGTGTCCCCGTGGGCCGGTGGTGTCACCCGGGGGCCCGGTGGTGTCACACCGGGTCAGTGGTTCACACCGTTGGTAAAGCGGTGTCACCCCAAATCATCAGGGATGTCACACCGTGGGGGGGGTGGTGCCACACCGTGGGTCAGTGGTCCCACACCGGGGGTCGGTGGTGTCACCCGTGGGTCAGGGGGGTGTCACCCGTGGGTCAGTGGGTGTCACCCCGTGGGTCAGGGGGTTCACCGGGGGTCAGGTGTCACCCCCATGGGTCAGTGGTGCCACCCCGTGGTTCAGGGGTTTCCCAAACACCGTGGGGGTGGGTTACCCCCATCACAACCCCACCCCCCCACCACAATCACCACCACCCAAAAACCCACCACCACAATCAAAAACCAATGAATTTAATAAAGGGGATCACAACCCACAACCATCATAATCACCACTACCCACAATCACCATCACAATCCTCCCAATCCCCACCACAATCACCACCAACACAACCACCATCACAATCCCCACAACAACCCATCAACACAATCATCACCAACACAATCACCACCACAATCATCCCCCAACACAATCCCCCCCGATCATCAACACAACCCACCACCCCCCACAATCCCCAAAACACAATCCCCCCCACCACAATCACCATCACAACCCACCACCACCCAAATCACCCCCATTTTCAATCCCCAAAAACCCACCACAATCACCCACCACAATCCCCCCCTACAATCCCCAAAAAAAAATTTTAATACCACAATCACCATCACCCCAATCACCCCCACATTACAACCCCCAACACAATCACCACCACAATCACCACCAAATCATCAACACAATCACCAACACAATCACCAAAACACAATCCCCCAACACAATCCCCCAAATCACCCCCCACAATTCCCACCACAATTCCCACAATCCAACACAATCACTAACAAAACCCACCCCTTTATAAAAATTCCACAAAATCATCTAAACACAATCCCAATTAAATCCAAACAATAATCCCAAACACAATCCCCCCCTAATCATCCCAACAAAATCCCCAAACCAATCCCCCAACATAATCCCCCCCAAAATCCCCCCCCAAATCATCAACCAATCACCACCAAAATAAACCCCCACAACCCCCAGTCATCCCCAAACAAAATTTAACCCCCAATCATCATAACAAAATCACCCCCCTGAGGATCCCAAATCCCACCAAATCCCAAAACACACCATCACCAACACAACCCCACCAAAATTAACCCCCAAACCATAACCCATTTCCCCACAATCCCCCAACCATAAACCCAAATCCCCCCACAATCACCACCACAACCCCACCAACACAATCATCCCAACCCTTCCACCAAAATCATCCCCAAACAAAATTCCCCCCACAATGTTTAACAAATCCCACCACAATCACCACACCCCAAATCCCCCTTTAACCAATCACCCCCCCGGGCCATAATCGGCCCCAAATCCTCCCAATCATAAAACCCAACTCCCCAAAATCATAAACCAATCCCCAAAATCATCCCCAAACCAAATCCTAAACACAATCCCCCAAATCACCACCAAAATTCCACCTAAAACCACCCCACCACAATAAACCAATCTCCCCTAAATCCCACCAAAATCATCATCCCAAATCACCCCCTTTCCCCAAACACAAACCCAACAAAATAATCACTAACAAAACATCACCAAAATCATCCCAACACAATCACCCCCCCAACAAAATCACCCCCCAACATAATCCCACCACAATCCCCCCCCAAATCATAAACAAAATCCCCACCCCCAATCCCACCACAATCCCACCACAATCCCCCCAACAATCCCCAAAATCCCACCCCCGGGTAAACACAATCACCACCCAACCCACCAACACAATCATCACCAACACAATCACCACCAACACAATCACCACCAACATAATCACCACCACAAACCCCCACCACAATCATCAACATAATCACCACCACAATCATCCCCAAAAACACAATCACCAACACAATCACCCCCAAGTCAACACAATCCCCCAAATCATCCCCACAATCCCCAGCACAACCCCAACACAACCCACCCCCACAATGATCAACACAATCACCCCCCACAATCACCCACCAACACAACCCACCCCCAAAATCCCCAAACACAATCACCACCACAAATCATCACCAACACAATCCCAAACCACAATCACCAACACAACCCACCTCAAATCCCCTACAAATCCAACACAATAAATTTAAAATTTCATCACCACCACAATCCCCCACCACAATCCCCAACACAATCCCCCAAAACAATCATCCCCCACCACAATCACCAAACAATCACCACCACAATCACCACCACCACAATCACCCCCCACCACAACCCACCCCCCAACAATCACTACCAAACAATCAACAACCTCCCCAGGCCCTTTCTTTTCCCTTTTCAATTGACCCCTTAGCTCCCTTTTCCTTTCCCAGCTGCCCCAACCCCTTCAACAGTTGACAGCCTGGGAAACCTTGTTGACAGCCTGGGAAACCCCTTTTTGACAGCCTGAACCTGGTTGACAGCCGGGGAAAGGGTTGACACCCGGGAACCCGGTTGACAGCCGGGGAAAACCTGGTTGGCGGCCGGGAACCGGGTTGACGCCGCAACCCGGTTGAAAACCGGGGAACCGTTGAAAAGTCGGGGAACCTGGTTGACAGCCGGGGAACCGGGTTTGGGCCCCGGGGAACCCTGTTTGAACCCCGGAAAACCGGGGTTGACCCCCGGGAAACCCTGTTGACACCCCCGGATAACCTGGTTGACAGCCTGCTCCCTTTTTGGACAGCCTGGGAAACCCCGGGTTGACACCCGGGGTAACCTGGGACCCCGGGGAAAACCTGGTTGACCCCAAAACCCCCGGGAAAACCTGGGTAACCTGGTTGAAAACCTGGGTAACCTGGTTGACACCCCGGGGTAACCTGATTGACAGCCTGGGTAACCGGGTTGACAGTCTGGAACCTGGTTGACAGCCTGGGTAACCGGGGTTGACACCTGGGAAACCTGGTTGACAGTCTGGGTAACCTGGGTTTGACACCCCCGGGGGTTTTAACCTGGTTGAAACCCCGGGGCAACCGGGTTGGACAGTGGGGGTAACCTGGTTGACAGCCGGGGAACCGGGTTGAAGGGGGGGGTAACCTGGTTTGACCCCGTCCTGGTTGACAGCCTGGGGCCCCTGGAGAGTTTTTGGGGGGGTCAACCCCCCCGCCCCCGGGTCTGTGCCAGGCCCCGGGTGGATCAGCGCCTGACCACCGGCTTTTCCCTGCTGGCTGCACGAAAACCAACGTACGAG
>NC_091386.1:2457409-2482409 GCF_038502225.1 Cherax quadricarinatus
TCGAAGATCAAAATGAATTTTTTATGAGAGAGCCACAGAATTTGGTTAACACAAGCCTATCCGATGTTATCCTGACGCCAAATGACTTCGAACAGGCGATAAATGACATGCCCATGCACTCTGCCCCAGGGCCAGACTCATGGAACTCTGTGTTCATCAAGAACTGCAAGAAGCCCCTATCACGAGCCTTTTCCATCCTATGGAGAGGGAGCATGGACACGGGGGTCGTCCCACAGTTACTAAAAACAACAGACATAGCCCCACTCCACAAAGGTGGCAGTAAAGCAACAGCAAAGAACTACAGACCGATAGCACTAACATCCCATATCATAAAAATCTTTGAAAGGGTCCTTGAAAGGGTCTTTGAAAGGGTCTAGAAACCCATCAGTTACACAACCCAGGGCAACATGGGTTTAGAACAGGTCGCTCCTGTCTGTCTCAACTATTGGATCACTACGACAAGGTCCTAAATGCACTAGAAGACAAAAAGAATGCAGATGTAATATATACAGACTTTGCAAAAGCCTTCGACAAGTGTGACCATGGCGTAATAGCGCACAAAATGCGTGCTAAAGGAATAACAGGAAAAGTCGGTCGATGGATCTATAATTTCCTCACTAACAGAACACAGAGAGTAGTCGTCAACAGAGTAAAGTCCGAGGCAGCTACGGTGAAAAGCTCTGTTCCACAAGGCACAGTACTCGCTCCCATCTTGTTCCTCATCCTCATATCCGACATAGACAAGGATGTCAGCCACAGCACCGTGTCTTCCTTTGCAGATGACACCCGAATCTGCATGACAGTGTCTTCCATTGCAGACACTGCAAAGCTCCAGGCAGACATTGCAGACACTGCAAGGCTCCAGGCGGACATCAACCAAATCTTTCAGTGGGCTGCAGAAAACAATATGAAGTTTAACGATGAGAAATTTTAATTACTCAGATATGGCAAACACGAGGAAATTAAATCTTCATCAGAGTACAAAACAAATTCTGGCCACAAAATAGAGCGAAACACCAACGTCAAAGACCTGGGAGTGTTCATGTCGGAGGATCTCACCTTCAAGGACCATAACATTGTATCAACGGCATCTGCTAGAAAAATGACAGGATGGATAATGAGAACCTTCAAAACTAGGGATGCCAAGCCCATGATGACACTCTTCAGGTCACTTGTTCTATCTAGGCTGGAATACTGCTGCACCTTTCAAGGCAGGTGAAATTGCTGACCTAGAAAATGTACAGAGAACCTTCACGGCGCGCATAACGGAGATAAAACACCTCAATTACTGGGAGCGCTTGAAGTTCCTGAACCTGTATTCCCTGAAACGCAGGCGGGAGAGATACATGATTATATACACCTGGAAAATCCTAGAGGGACTAGTACCGAACTTGCACACAAAAATCACTCACTACGAAAGCAAAAGACTTGGCAGACGATGCACCATCCCCCCAATGAAAAGCAGGGGTGTCACTAGCACGTTAAGAGACCATACAATAAGTGTCAGGGGCCCGAGACTGTTCAACTGCCTCCCAGCATACATAAGGGGGATTACCAACAGACCCCTGGCAGTCTTCAAGCTGGCACTGGACAAGCACCTAAAGTCGGTACCTGACCAGCTGGGCTGTGGCTCGTACGTTGAACTGCGTGCAGCCAGCAGTAACAACCTGGTTGATCAGGCTCTGATCCACCAGGAGGCCTGGTCACAGACCGGGCCGCGGGGGCGTTGACCCCCGGAACTCTCTCCAGGTAAACTTCAGGTCATGGACCGGGCCGAGGGGGGCGCTGATCCCCGGAATACCCCCCAAGGTAAACCCAACAATTTGGTCCACTCATCTACAACTCTATTGCCAAAACTGTATCTGACCTGATAGGTCAGATACAACCTACCCAACATTCTTCCCAACCCTTGTAGGTCAGATACAACCTACCCAACATTCTTCCCAACCCTTGTAGGTCAGATACAACCTACCGAACATTCTCCCCGACCCTTGTAGGTCAGATAAAACCTACCCAACATTCTTCCCGACCCTTGTAGGTCAGATACATCCTACCCAACATTCTCCCCGACCCTTGTAGGTCAGATACAACCTACCCAACATTCTCCCCGACCCTTGTAGGTCAGATACATCCTACCCAACATTCTCCCTGACCCTTGTAGGTCAGATACAACCTACCCAACATTCTCCCCGACCCTTGTAGGTCAGATACATCCTACCCAACATTCTCCCTGACCCTTGTAGGTCAGATACAACCTACCCAACATTCTCCCCGACCCTTGTAGGTCAGATACAACCTACCCAACATTCTCCCCGACCCTTGTAGGTCAGATACAACCTACCCAACATTCTCCCCGACCCTTGTAGGTCAGATACAACCTACCCAACATTCTCCCCGACCCTTGTAGGTCAGATACAACCTACCGAACATTCTTCCCGACCTTTGTAGGTCAGATACAACCTACCCAACATTCTCCCCGACCCTTGTAGGTCAGACACAACCTACTCAACATTCTCCCCGACCCTTGTAGGTCAGATACATCCTACCCAACATTCTCCCTGACCCTTGTAGGTCAGATACAACCTACACAACATTCTCCCCGACCCTTGTAGGTCAGATACATCCAACTCAATATTCTACCCGACCCTTGTAGGTCAGATACAACCTACCCAACATTCTTCCCGACCCTTGTAGGTCAGATACAACCTACCCAACATTCTTCCCGACCCTTGTAGGTCAGATACAACCTACTCAACATTCTCCCCGACCCTTGTAGGTCAGATACAACCTACCCAACATTCTTCCCGACCCTTGTAGGTCAGAAACAACCTACACAACATTCTACGCGACCCTTGTAGGTCAGATACAACCTACCCAACATTCTCCCCGACCCTTGTAGGTCAGATACAACCTACTCAACATTCTCCCCGACCCTTGTAGGTCAGATACATCCTACCCAACATTCTCCCCGACCCTTGTAGGTCAGGTACAACCTACCGAACATTCTTCCCGACCCTTGTAGGTCAGATACAACCTACTCAACATTCTCCCCGACCCTTGTAGGTCAGAAACAACCTACACAACATTCTATGCGACCCTTGTAGGTCAGATACAACCTACCCAACATTCTCCCTGACCCTTGTAGGACAGATACAACCTACACAACATTCTCCCCGACCCTTATAGGTCAGATACAACCTACCCAACATTCTCCCTGACCCTTGTAGGACAGATACAACCTACACAACATTCTCCCCGACCCTTGTAGGTCAGATACATCCTACCCAACATTCTCCCTGACCCTTGTAGGACAGATACAACCTACACAACATTCTCCCCGACCCTTGTAGGTCAGATACATCCTACCCAACATTCTCCCTGACCCTTGTAGGACAGATACAACCTACACAACATTCTCCCCGACCCTTGTAGGTCAGATACAACCTACCCAACATTCTCCCTGACCCTTGTAGGTCAGATACAACCTACCCAACATTCTACCCGACCCTTGTAGGTCAGATACAACCTACCCAACATTCTCCCCGACCCTTGTAGGTCAGATACAACCTACCCAACATTCTCCCTGACCCTTGTAGGTCAGATACAACCTACCCAACATTCTACCCGACCCTTGTAGGTCAGGTACAACCTACGCAACATTCTCCCCGACCCTTGTAGGTCAGATACAACCTACACAACATTCTTCCCGACCCTTGTAGGTCAGATACAACCTACCCAACATTCTCCCCGACCCTTGTAGGTCAGGTACAACCTACGCAACATTCTCCCCGACCCTTGTAGGTCAGATACAACCTACACAACATTCTTCCCGACCCTTGTAGGTCAGATACAACCTACCCAGCATTCTCCCTGACCCTTGTAGGTCAGATTCAACCTACCCAGCATTCTCCCTGACCCTTGTAGGTCAGATACAACCTACGCAACATTCTCCCCGACCCTTGTAGGTCAGATACAACCTACACAACATTCTTCCCGACCCTTGTAGGTCAGATACAACCTACCCAACATTCTTCCCGACCCTTGTAGGTCAGATACAACCTACCCAACATTCTTCCCGACCCTTGTAGGTCAGATACAACCTACCCAACATTCTCCCCGACCCTTGTAGGTCAGATACAACCTACACAACATTCTCCCCGACCCTTGTAGGTCATATACAACCTACCCAACACTCTCCCTGACCCTTGTAGGTCAGATACAACCTACCCAACATTCTCCCCGACCCTTGTAGGTCAGATTCAGCCTACCCAACATTCTCCCCGACCCTTGTAGGTCAGATTCAACCTACACAACATTCTTCCCGACCCTTGTAGGTCAGATACAACTTACTCAACATTCTCCCCGGCCCTTGTAGGTCAGATTCAACCTACCCAACATTCTCCCCGACCCTTGTAGGTCAGCTACAACCTACCCAACATTCTCCCCGACCCTTGTAGGTCAGATTCAACCTACCCAACATTCTCCCCGACCCTTGTAGGTCAGATTCAACCTACCCAACATTCTCCCCGACCCTTGTAGGTCAGATACAACCTACCGAACATTCTTCCCGACCTGTGTAGGTCAGATACAACCTACCCAACATTCTCCCCGACCCTTGTAGGTCAGATTCAACCTACCCAACATTCTCCCCGACCCTTGTAGGTCAGATTCAACCTACCCAACATTCTCCCCGACCCTTGTAGGTCAGATTCAACCTACCCAACATTCTCCCCGACCCTTGTAGGTCAGATACAACCTACCGAACATTCTTCCCGACCTGTGTAGGTCAGATACAACCTACCCAACATTCTCCCCGACCCTTGTAGGTCAGACACAACCTACTCAACATTCTCCCCGACCCTTGTAGGTCAGATACATCCTACCCAACATTCTCCCTGACCCTTGTAGGTCAGATACAACCTACACAACATTCTCCCCGACCCTTGTAGGTCAGATACAACCTACCCAACATTCTCCCCGACCCTTGTAGGTCAGATACATCCAACTCAATATTCTACCCGACCCTTGTAGGTCAGATACAACCTACCCAACATTCTTCCCGACCCTTGTAGGTCAGATACAACCTACTCAACATTCTCCCCGACCCTTGTAGGTCAGAAACAACCTACACAACATTCTACGCGACCCTTGTAGGTCAGATACAACCTACCCAACATTCTCCCCGACCCTTGTAGGTCAGATTCAACCTACCCAACATTCTTCCCGACCCTTGTAGGTCAGACACAACCTACCCAACATTCTCCCCGACCCTTGTAGGTCAGCTACAACCTACCGAACATTCTTCCCGACCCTTGTAGGTCAGATACAACCTACTGAACATTCTTCCCGACCCTTGTAGGTCAGATACAACCTACCCAACATTCTCCCCGACCCTTGTAGGTCAGCTACAACCTACCGAACATTCTTCCCGACCCTTGTAGGTCAGATACAACCTACTCAACATTCTCCCCGACCCTTGTAGGTCAGAAACAACCTACACAACATTCTATGCGACCCTTGTAGGTCAGATACAACCTACCCAACATTCTCCCCGGCCCTTGTAGGTCAGCTACAACCTACCGAACATTCTTCCCGACCCTTGTAGGTCAGATACAACCTACCCAACATTCTCCCCGACCCTTGTAGGTCAGATACAACCTAATCAACATTCTCCCCGACCCTTGTAGGTCAGATACATCCTACCCAACATTCTCCCTGACCCTTGTAGGACAGATACAACCTACACAACATTCTCCCCGACCCTTGTAGGTCACATGCAACCTACCCAACATTCTCCCCGACCCTTGTAGGTCAGATACATCCTACTCAATATTCTACCCGACCCTTGTAGGTCAGATACAACCTACCCAACATTCTCCCCGACCCGTGTAGGTCAGATACAACCTACCCAACATTCTCCCCGACCCTTGTAGGTCAGGTACAACCTACTCAACATTCTCCCCGTCCCTTGTAGGTCAGATTCAACCTACCCAGCATTCTCCCTGACCCTTGTAGGTCAGATACAACCTACGCAACATTCTCCCCGACCCTTGTAGGTCAGATACAACCTACCCAAACTTCTTCCCGACCCTTGTAGGTCAGATACAACCTACACAACATTCTCCCCGACCCTTGTAGGTCAGATACAACCTACTCAACATTCTTCCCGACCCTTGTAGGTCAGATACAACCTACCCAACACTCTCCCCGACCCTTGTAGGTCAGATACAACCTACCCAACACTCTCCCCGACCCTTGTAGGTCAGATACAACCTACCCAACATTCTCCCCGACCCTTGTAGGTCAGATACAACCTACCCAACACTCTCCCCGACCCTTGTAGGTCAGATGCAACCTACCCATATTCTCCCCGATCCTTGTAGGTCAGATACAACCTACCCAACATTCTCCCCGACCCTTGTAGGTCAGATTCAACCTACTCAACATTCTCCCCGACCCTTGTAGGTCAGATTCAACCTACTCAACATTCTCCCCGACCCTTGTAGGTCAGATACAACCTACCCAAACTTCTTCCCGACCGTTGTAGGTCAGATACAACCTACCCAACATTCTCCCCGACCCTTGTAGGTCAGATACAACCTACCCAACATTCTCTTCGACCCTTGTAGGTCAGCTACAACCTACCCAACATTCTCCCCGACCCTTGTAGGTCAGATACAACCTACCCAACATTCTCTTCGACCCTTGTAGGTCAGCTACAACCTACCCAACATTCTCCCCGACCCTTGTAGGTCAGCTACAACCTACCCAACATTCTCTTCGACCCTTGTAGGTCAGATACAACCTACCCAACATTCTCCCCGACCCTTGTAGGTCAGATACAACCTACCCAACATTCTCCCCGACCCTTGTAGGTCAGATACAACCTACCCAACATTCTCCCCGACCCTTGTAGGTCAGATACAACCTACACAACATTCTCCCCGACCCTTGTAGGTCAGACACAACCTACCCAACATTCTCCCCGACCCTTGTAGGTCAGATACAACCTACCCAACATTCTCCCCGACCCTTGTAGGTCAGCTACAACCTACCCAACATTCTCCCCGACCCTTGTAGGTCAGCTACAACCTACCCAACATTCTCCCCGACCCTTGTAGGTCAGATACAACCTACACAACATTCTCCCCGACCCTTGTAGGTCAGACACAACCTACCCAACATTCTCCCCGACCCTTGTAGGTCAGATACAACCTACCCAACATTCTTCCCGACCCTTGTAGGTCAGCTACAACCTACCCAACATTCTTCCCGACCCTTGTAGGTCAGCTACAACCTACCCAACATTCTTCCCGACCCTTGTAGGTCAGATACAACCTACCCAACATTCTCCCCGACCCTTGTAGGTCAGATACAACCTACACAACATTCTCCCCGACCCTTGTAGGTCAGATACAACCTACCCAACATTCTCCCCGACCCTTGTAGGTCAGATACAACCTACCCAACATTCTCCCCGACCCTTGTAGGTCAGCTACAACCTACCCAACATTCTCCCCGACCCTTGTAGGTCAGATACAACCTACCGAACATTCTTCCCGACCCTTGTAGGTCAGATACAACCTACCCAACATTCTCCCCGACCCTTGTAGGTCAGATACAACCTACACAACATTCTCCCCGACCCTTGTAGGTCAGATACAACCTACACAACATTCTCCCCGACCCTTGTAGGTCAGATACAACCTACCCAACATTCTCCCCGACCCTTGTAGGTCAGCTACAACCTACCCAACATTCTCCCCGACCCTTGTAGGTCAGATACAACCTACCCAACATTCTTCCCGACCCTTGTAGGTCAGCTATAACCTACCCAACATTCTTCCCGACCCTTGTAGGTCAGCTACAACCTACCCAACATTCTTCCCGACCCTTGTAGGTCAGACACAACCTACCCAACATTCTCCCCGACCCTTGTAGGTCAGCTACAACCTACCCAACATTCTTCCCGACCCTTGTAGGTCAGATACAACCTACCCAACATTCTCCCCGACCCTTGTAGGTCAGCTACAACCTACCCAACATTCTTCCCGACCCTTGTAGGTCAGCTACAACCTACCCAACATTCTTCCCGACCCTTGTAGGTCAGCTACAACCTACCCAACATTCTCCCCGACCCTTGTAGGTCAGCTACAACCTACCCAACATTCTTCCCGACCCTTGTAGGTCAGCTACAACCTACCCAACATTCTTCCCGACCCTTGTAGGTCAGCTACAACCTACCCAACATTCTTCCCGACCCTTGTAGGTCAGCTACAACCTACCCAACATTCTCCCCGACCCTTGTAGGTCAGCTACAACCTACCCAACATTCTTCCCGACCCTTGTAGGTCAGATACAACCTACCCAACATTCTCCCCGACCCTTGTAGGTCAGCTACAACCTACCCAACATTCTCCCCGACCCTTGTAGGTCAGCTACAACCTACCCAACATTCTTCCCGACCCTTGTAGGTCAGATACATCCTACCCAACATTCTCCCCGACCCTTGTAGGTCAGATACAACCTACCCAACATTCTCCCTGACCCTTGTAGGTCAGATACATCCTACCCAACATTCTCCCCGACCCTTGTAGGTCAGATACAACCTACCCAACATTCTCCCTGACCCTTGTAGGTCAGATACAACCTACCCAACATTCTTCCCGACCCTTGTAGGTCAGATACAACCTACCCAACATTCTTCCCGACCCTTGTAGGTCAGATACATCCTACCCAACATTCTCCCTGACCCTTGTAGGTCAGATACATCCTACCCAACATTCTCCCCGACCCTTGTAGGTCAGATACATCCTACCCAACATTCTCCCCGACCCTTGTAGGTCAGATACAACCTACCCAACATTCTTCCCGACCCTTGTAGGTCAGATACATCCTACCCAACATTCTCCCCGACCCTTGTAGGTCAGATACAACCTACCCAACATTCTTCCCGACCCTTGTAGGTCAGATACAACCTACCCAACATTCTTCCCGACCCTTGTAGGTCAGATACATCATACCCAACATTCTCCCTGACCCTTGTAGGTCAGATACAACCTACCCAACATTCTTCCCGACCCTTGTGGGTCAGATACAACCTACCCAACATTCTTCCCGACCCTTGTAGGTCAGATACAACCTACCCAACATTCTTCCCGACCCTTGTAGGTCAGATACAACCTACCCAACATTCTCCCCGACCCTTGTAGGTCAGATACAACCTACCCAACATTCTCCCCGACCCTTGTAGGTCAGATACATCCTACCCAACATTCTTCCCGACCCTTGTAGGTCAGATACAACCTACCCAACATTCTCCCTGACCCTTGTAGGTCAGATACAACCTACCCAACATTCTTCCCGACCCTTGTAGGTCAGATACAACCTACCCAACATTCTCCCCGACCCTTGTAGGTCAGATACAACCTACCCAACATTCTCCCCGACCCTTGTAGGTCAGATACAACCTACCCAACATTCTTCCCGACCCTTGTAGGTCAGATACAACCTACCCAACATTCTCCCCGACCCTTGTAGGTCAGATACAACCTACCCAACATTCTCCCCGACCCTTGTAGGTCAGATACAACCTACCCAACATTCTCCCTGACCCTTGTAGGTCAGATACATCCTACCCAACATTCTCCCTGACCCTTGTAGGTCAGATACATCCTACCCAACATTCTTCCCGACCCTTGTAGGTCAGATACAACCTACCCAACATTCTCCCCGACCCTTGTAGGTCAGATACAACCTACCCAACATTCTCCCCGACCCTTGTAGGTCAGATTCAACCTACCCAACATTCTCCCCGACCCTTGTAGGTCAGATTCAACCTACCCAACATTCTCCCTGACCCTTGTAGGTCAGATACATCCTACCCAACATTCTCCCTGACCCTTGTAGGTCAGATACATCCTACCCAACATTCTTCCCGACCCTTGTAGGTCAGATACAACCTACCCAACATTCTCCCCGACCCTTGTAGGTCAGATACAACCTACCCAACATTCTCCCTGACCCTTGTAGGTCAGATACATCCTACCCAACATTCTCCCTGACCCTTGTAGGTCAGATACATCCTACCCAACATTCTTCCCGACCCTTGTAGGTCAGATACAACCTACCCAACATTCTCCCTGACCCTTGTAGGTCAGATACATCCTACCCAACATTCTTCCCGACCCTTGTAGGTCAGATACAACCTACCCAACATTCTCCCCGACCCTTGTAGGTCAGATACAACCTACCCAACATTCTCCCTGACCCTTGTAGGTCAGATACAACCTACCCAACATTCTCCCTGACCCTTGTAGGTCAGATACATCCTACCCAACTTTCTTCCCGACCCTTGTAGGTCAGATACAACCTACCCAACATTCTCCCCGACCCTTGTAGGTCAGATACAACCTACCCAACATTCTCCCTGACCCTTGTAGGTCAGATACATCCTACCCAACATTCTCCCTGACCCTTGTAGGTCAGACACATCCTACCCAACATTCTTCCCGACCCTTGTAGGTCAGATACAACCTACCCAACATTCTTCCCGACCCTTGTAGGTCAGATACAACCTACCCAACATTCTTCCCGACCCTTGTAGGTCAGATACAACCTACCCAACATTCTCCCCGACCCTTGTAGGTCAGATACAACCTACCCAACATTCTCCCTGACCCTTGTAGGTCAGATACATCCTACCCAACATTCTCCCTGACCCTTGTAGGTCAGATACATCCTACCCAACATTCTTCCCGACCCTTGTAGGTCAGATACAACCTACCCAACATTCTTCCCGACCCTTGTAGGTCAGATACAACCTACCCAACATTCTTCCCGACCCTTGTAGGTCAGATACAACCTACCCAACATTCTTCCCGACCCTTGTAGGTCAGATACAACCTACCCAACATTCTCCCCGACCCTTGTAGGTCAGATACAACCTACCCAACATTCTCCCCGACCCTTGTAGGTCAGATACATCCTACCCAACATTCTCCCCGACCCTTGTAGGTCAGATACAACCTACCCAACATTATCCACCTGACTCCACACTACATATACTCAGGCACTTTTCGCTCAGGTAGATATGTTTGAGACCTGATATAGGTCACTGTGTGGGCGAAACGTTGTCAGTAAAGGATCACGTCGCTACATCAATATTTATATTTTCATGGTGTCGGTATTGTATACCGAAGTCTCGGCAGGGTGCGGGTTCGATCCCTCGGATGTCATAATATATTCGCCGCTAAACGATTATTTAATTAGGCCTATAAAAATGTACAGGCCTATGTATTATGGGGATACGTCATTAATAATGATTAGAAATAAGACAGTTTGATTTGACACTAAACTTCTGCTGGTTCCGGGAGCTGGAGCTCGCTGCTTCATGAGCAAAATCCAAAAACCAGAAGCCACAGTCAAGTGAGTCAATATATATATATATATATATATATATATATATATATATATATATATATATATATATATATATATATATATATATATATATATATATATATATATATGTCGTGCGGAATAGGTAAAACTTGCGATTTTGGCTTAAATAACAACGCTCTTCTTGCCGAATAAGACAAAATAATATATTTCATTGTGTTTATTATTAAATTATTGTAAACTTGTCTAAAATTTATTTAGTTGTATTAGGGTAAATTAAATTGCGCTTGTTATAATAAGGTCAGGTAAGTTTTCTAAGGTTCTTTTGGTACAAAATTATTAATTTTTATATTAACATAAATGAATGTATAAATTAAATAAATTAAATCTACAAAAAAATGTGGATTCCATATATTTGGGACGCTAATGTAATCGAATTACATTTTCCGGCTGTTAAGAAACTCTCAGGAAACAGGACAAGTGTTTCCTGACTCTGGTTTTTGCCATATGACCCACAGCTGGAGCTTTTGGTCACCTGACCGAGACCTTCCGCTGACTTACCACTCTACCCCTTTAAAAATAGAATTAATCTTAATTCTCGGACAAAAATCACAACTTCAGAGTAGAAACACTGTCTGACGTAAGTCTAAATTACGTCGTATAACGTAAAACAATAATTACCACAGGGTAACAGCCTGGTTGATCAGACCTTGATTCACCATGAGGCCTGATCTCAGACCGGGCCGCGGGGGCGTTGACCCACTGAAACCCTCTCCAGGTAGACTCCAGGTTGTTAGATAACACTTAAACACAGGTAGACGCTGCCTATTGTAACTTTTAACCCGAGGTCTTTGAGAGGCATCGAAATACGTCCAAGGAAAGTCTGTAATAATCAGATATACGGAAACGTCATGAGAGGTTCACCTGTTAGCGTCGCAGCTATTACTACACGTCGCTAGGAATAAGTATCACCGTCTTGTGTAGCTGGGGGATGTTCTCAGCATCTTCTCTCAGGTCTTGTGTAGCTGGGGATGTTCACAGCATCTTCCCCCAGGTCTTGTGTAGCTGGGGATGTTCTCAGCATCTTCTCTCAGGTCTTGTGTAGCTGGGGATGTTCTCAGCATCTTCTCCCAGGTCTTGTGTAGCTGGGGATGTTCTCAGCATCTTCTCCCTGGTCTTGTGTAGCTGGGGATGTTCACAGCATCTTCTCTCAGGTCTTGTGTAGCTGGGGATGTTCTCAGCATCTTCTCCCAGGTCTTGTGTAGTTGGGGATGTTCTCAGCATCTTCTCCCAGGTCTTGTGTAGTTGGGGATGTTCTCAGCATCTTCTCCCAGGTCTTGTGTAGCTGGGGATGTTCTCAGCATCTTCTCCCAGGTCTTGTGTAGTTGGGGATGTTCTCAGCATCTTCTCCCAGGTCTTGTGTAGCTGGGGGATGTTCTCAGCATCTTCTCCCAGGTCTTGTGTAGCTGGGGATGTTCACAGCATCTTCTCCCAGGTCTTGTGTAGCTGGGGATGTTCACAGCATCTTCTCCCAGGTCTTGTGTAGCTGGGGATGTTCACAGCATCTTCTCCCAGGTCTTGTGTAGCTGGGGATATTCACAGCATCTTCTCCCAGGTCTTGTGTAGCTGGGGATGTTCTCAGCATCTTCTCCCTGGTCTTGTGTAGCTGGGGATATTCACAGCATCTTCTCCCTGGTCTTGTGTAGCTGGGGGTGTTCACAGCATCTTCTCTCAGGTCTTGTGTAGCTGGGGATGCTCACAGCATCTTCTCCCAGGTCTTGTGTAGCTGGGGATATTCACAGCATCTTCTCCCTGGTCTTGTGTAGCTGGGGATGCTCACAGCATCTTCTCCCAGGTCTTGTGTAGCTGGGGATATTCACAGCATCTTCTCCCTGGTCTCGTGTAGCTGGGGATATTCACAGCATTTTCTCCCTGGTCTTGTGTAGCTGGGGATGCTCGCAGCATCTTCTCCCTGGTCTTGTGTAGCTGGGGATATTCACAGCATCTTCTCCCTGGTCTTGTGTAGCTGGGGATGCTCACAGCATCTTCTCCCAGGTCTTGTGTAGCTGGGGATGTTCACAGCATCTTCTCCCTGGTCTTGTGTAGCTGGGGATATTCACATCATCTTCTCCCTGGTCTTGTGTAGCTGGGGATGCTCGCAGCATCTTCTCCCTGGTCTTGTGTAGCTGGGGATATTCACAGCATCTTCTCCCTGGTCTTGTGTAGCTGGGGATATCCACAGCATCTTCTCCCTGGTCTTGTGTAGCTGGGGATGCTCGCAGCATCTTCTCCCTGGTCTTGTGTAGCTGGGGATATTCACAGCATCTTCTCCCTGGTCTTGTGTAGCTGGGGATATCCACAGCATCTTCTCCCTGGTCTTGTGGAGCTGGGGATGCTCACAGCATCTCCCAGGTCTTGTGTAGGTAGGGATGTTCACAGCATCTTCTCCCTGGTCCTGGGGTCTCCCTGGTCTTGTGTAGCTGGGGATGCTCGCAGCATCTTCTCCCTGGTCTTGTGTAGCTGGGGATATTCACAGCATCTTCTCCCTGGTCTTGTGTAGCTGGGGATATCCACAGCATCTTCTCCCTGGTCTTGTGTAGCTGGGGATATCCACAGCATCTTCTCCCAGGTCTCTTGTGCAGCTAGGATACTCACAACATCTTCCAGGTCTCTTGTGTAGCTAGGATTCTCACAGCATCTTCTGCCAGGTCTCTGGTGTATCTAGGGATGCTCACAGCATCCTGTCCCAGGTTCCTTGTGCATATAGGTAAGCTCACAGCATCTTTTCCCAGGTCTCTGGTGTATCTAGGGATGCTCACAGCATCCTTTCCCAGGTTCCTTGTGCATATAGGTAAGCTCACAGCATTTTCTCGCAGGTCTCTTGGCTAAGAATACTCACAGGATCTTCTCCCAGGTCTCTGGTGTATCTAGGGATGCTCACAGCATCCTTTCCCAGGTTCCTTGTGCATATAGGTAAGCTCACAGCATCTTTTCCCAGGTCTCTGGTGTATCTAGGGATGCTCACAGCATCCTTTCCCAGGTTCCTTGTGCATATAGGTAAGCTCACAGCATTTTCTCGCAGGTCTCTTGGCTAAGAATACTCACAGGATCTTCTCCCAGGTCTCTGGTGTATCTAGGGACACTCACAGCATCCCCTCCCAGGTCCCCTGTGGTCAGTTTGACGCTGATTCCCTCGTACTGGTGAATTACCCCGTGTGTCATCACAATCAGCAGCTGGGAGAGCCAGGTGCAGTCAACCAGGCGAGAGGTGCTAACACTTACGGTACTCAGACGCAAGTTGAGATGAAAATGCAGCGAGGTTGAGCACTCACCCTGGGGTACCCCCTAGTAGGCTCAGAGATTAGCCTGGCCCATAAGGCTGTGCCCGCCCAACAACGCACAACGAGTCTGCGCCGACAAAGGCCAGCCCACTGTCGTAGCCGAAAAGGTTAGTTTTGTATGTGAGGTGGAACGGAGAGGATGTGCGCTTGGCTCGCTCTATACAGTGTAACCATGGCAGTGATATAACGAAGTGTCGCCTACCGAGAAGCTCATTAAATGCCCGGAATATGGGTCCGCACGGCGATCGCAGAGCGATTACCATGAGCAATCGCAGTCGCCTCAAAATACCGATCCAGCGGAAGTAGCCGAGAGATTTAACCACGGACGGAACGTACCGAAGGAACCCACTTTTAAAAAAACCCCCTTAAATCACGTCTGTATAGGCGGAAAAATCCATTTGGACGGCGTGGCCGCCCCTCCGGGTGGGAGTGCCACAAACTTTAAAATGAGTACCAAAGTTTATAGTTATTTGACGGTGTTGGTGGTGGTATGTGTGGAGGTGATGTGTCTGTGTCCAGCAGCCAACTCGACCAAGATGCATTACATACACTGGAATACTTCCAACCCTATGTAAGTTCTAAGTTTATTTGTTGTTACATCTACGGTAGTTCTTGGTGGTAAGTTCGGAACTTTTGTGGCGGAGGAACTTAAGTTTATCCCGGCTTTGGGTTACGTTTATGTTGGGATATTTCGAACCCTATGTAAGTTCTAAGTTTATTTGTTGTTACATCTACGGTAGTTCTTGGTGGTAAGTTCGGAACTTTTGTGGCGGAGGAACTTAAGTTTATCCCAGCTTTGGGTTATGTTTATGTTGGGATATTTCGAACCCTAAGTTCGAAGTTTATTTGTTGTTACATCTACGGTAATTCTTGGTGGCGGAGGAACTTAAGTTTATCCCGGCTTTGGGTTATGTTTATGTTGGGATATTTCGAACACTATGTAAGTTCTAAGTTTAATTGTTATTCCATCTACGGTAATTCTAGGTGGTAAGTTCGGAACTTTTGTGGCGGAGGAACTTAAGTTTATCCCGGCTTTGGGTTATGTTCCCCTCATGGAAGGTTCCTTGATGTTGGTGAGGGGCTCTTGATTTAAGGAATTGGATCTGTGCTCCAGTTCCCCGAATTAAGCCTGAATGCCTTCCACATCCCCCCTCCCCTGGGCGCTGTATAATCCTACGGGTTTAGCGCTTCCCCCTTGATTATAATAATAATAATTTGGGTTATGTTTATGTTGGGATATTTCGAACCCTAAGTTCTAAGTTTATTTGTTGTTACATCTACGGTAGTTCTTGGTGGTAAGTTCGGAACTTTTTCAGCGGAGGAACTTAAGTTCATCCAGGCTTTGAGTTATGTTTATGTTGGAATATTTCGAACCCTATGTAAGTTCTAAGTTTAATTACTCTGTTGTTCCATCTACGTTCTAAACGGTAAGTTTGACGTTCGGAACTTTTTCAAAGTTTAAACCCCGGTTTTGTCCGTTCTTTTCTGGGTTACATTTATTTTCGAACATTTCGAACCCTGTGTAAGTTCTAAGTTTAATTATTTACTTCGTAGTTTGATTTAAGTAAGCTAGACGTTTGGAACTTTCGTAGGGGAGGAACTTTGTAAGTTCATCCCGACTTTTGGGTTATCTACGTTCATTTTAGGTGGTAGACCCAAAGTTCTAGACCCTCGTAGCGGTAGACCCAAAGTTCTAGACCTTCGTAGCGTTGGATCCAAAGTTCTAGACCTTAGTAGCGGTGGACCCAAAGTTCTAGACCTTCGTAGCGGTGGACCCAAAGTTCTAGACCTTCGTAGCGTTGGATCCAAAGTTCTAGACCTTAGTAGCGGTGGACCCAAAGTTCTAGACCTTCGTAGCGTTGGACCCAAAGTTCTAGACCTTCGTAGCGTTGGATCCAAAGTTCTAGACCTTAGTAGCGGTGGACCCAAAGTTCTAGACCTTCGTAGCGGTGGACCCAAAGTTCTAGACCCTCGTAGCGGTGGACCCAAAGTTCTAGACCTTCGTAGCGGTGGACCCAAAGTTCTAGACCTTAGTAGCGGTGGACCCAAAGTTCTAGACCTTCGTAGCGGTGGACCCAAAGTTCTAGACCCTCGTAGCGGTGGACCCAAAGTTCTAGACCTTCGTAGCGGTGGACCCAAAGTTCTAGACCTTAGTAGCGGTGGACCCAAAGTTCTAGACCTTCGTAGCGGTGGACCCAAAGTTCTAGACCCTCGTAGCGGTGGACCCAAAGTTCTACACCTTCGTAGCGGTGGACCCAAAGTTCTAGACCTTAGTAGCGGTGGACCCAAAGTTCTAGACCTTAGTAGCGGTGGACCCAAAGTTCTAGACCTTAGTAGCGGTGGACCCAAAGTTCTAGACCTTAGTAGCGGTGGACCCAAAGTTCTAGACCTTAGTAGCGGTGGACCCAAAGTTCTAGACCTTAGTAGCGGTGGACCCAAAGTTCTAGACCTTAGTAGCGGTGGACCCAAAGTTCTAGACCTTAGTAGCGGTGGACCCAAAGTTCTAGACCTTAGTAGCGGTGGACCCAAAGTTCTAGACCTTAGTAGCGGTGGACCCAAAGTTCTAGACCTTAGTAGCGGTGGACCCAAAGTTCTAGACCCTCGTAGCGGTGGACCCAAAGTTCTAGACCTTAGTAGCGGTGGACCCAAAGTTCTAGACCTTAGTAGCGGTGGACCCAAAGTTCTAGACCTTCGTAGCGGTAGACCCAAAGTTCTAGACCTTAGTAGCGGTGGACCCAAAGTTCTAGACCTTAGTAGCGGTGGACCCAAAGTTCTAGACCCTCGTAGCGGTGGACCCAAAGTTCTAGACCTTAGTAGCGGTGGACCCAAAGTTCTAGACCTTAGTAGCGGTGGACCCAAAGTTCTAGACCTTCGTAGCGGTAGACCCAAAGTTCTAGACCTTAGTAGCGGTGGACCCAAAGTTCTAGACCTTAGTAGCGGTGGACCCAAAGTTCTAGACCTTCGTAGCGGTGGACCCAAAGTTCTAGACCTTAGTAGCGGTGGACCCAAAGTTCTAGACCTTAGTAGCGGTGGACCCAAAGTTCTAGACCTTCGTAGCGGTAGACCCAAAGTTCTAGACCTTAGTAGCGGTGGACCCAAAGTTCTAGACCTTAGTAGCGGTGGACCCAAAGTTCTAGACCTTCGTAGCGGTGGACCCAAAGTTCTAGACCTTAGTAGCGGTGGACCCAAAGTTCTAGACCTTAGTAGCGGTGGACCCAAAGTTCTAGACCTTAGTAGCGGTGGACCCAAAGTTCTAGACCTTAGTAGCGGTGGACCCAAAGTTCTAGACCTTAGTAGCGGTAGACCCAAAGTTCTAGACCTTAGTAGCGGTGGACCCAAAGTTCTAGACCTTAGTAGCGGTGGACCCAAAGTTCTAGACCTTCGTAGCGGTGGACCCAAAGTTCTAGACCTTAGTAGCGGTGGACCCAAAGTTCTAGACCTTAGTAGCGGTGGACCCAAAGTTCTAGACCTTAGTAGCGGTGGACCCAAAGTTCTAGACCTTCGTAGCGGTGGACCCAAAGTTCTAGACCTTAGTAGCGGTGGACCCAAAGTTCTAGACCTTCGTAGCGGTGGAACTTTTCCACCAAAGTTCACTTGGAATATTTCCAACCCCGTGTAAGTTCTGAGTTCTAAGTTTCATTTACGTTCGTTCTGAAGGGTGAACTTGACGTTCCGAACTTTGGCCGTTTTTTGGGGGGAGGAGGAGAGGGGGGGGGTTGTCCGGGGGTGATTTAAACGTGAGTCACTGTGTATGATACCTGTGTATACCTGTACAGGTATATTCCAGGTATACCTGTACAGGTAAACTCCAGGTATACCTATACAGGTAAGCTCCAGGTATACCTATACAGGTAAACTCCAGGTATACCTGTACAGGTAAACTCCAGGTATACCTATACAGGTAAACTCCAGGTATACCTGTACAGGTAAACTCCAGGTATACCTATACAGGTAAACTCCAGGTATACCTATACAGGTAAACTCCAGGTATACCTATACAGGTAAACTCCAGGTATACCTGTACAGGTAAACTCCAGGTATACCTATACAGGTAAACTTCAGGTGTACCTATACAGGTAAGCTCCAGGTATACCTGTACAGGTAAACTCCAGGTATACCTATACAGGTAAACTCCAGGTATACCTGTACAGGTAAACTCCAGGTATACCTATACAGGTAAACTCCAGGTATACCTGTACAGGTAAACTCCAGGTATACCTATACAGGTAAACTCCAGGTATACCTATACAGGTAAACTCCAGGTATACCTATACAGGTAAACTCCAGGTATACCTATACAGGTAAACTCCAGGTATACCTATACAGGTAAACTCCAGGTATACCTATACAGGTAAACTCCAGGTATACATGTACAGGTAAACTCCAGGTATACCTATACAGGTAAACTCCAGGTATACCTATACAGGTAAACTCCAGGTATACCTATACAGGTAAACTCCAGGTATACCTATACAGGTAAACTCCAGGTATACCTATACAGGTAAACTCCAGGTATACATGTACAGGTAAACTCCAGGTATACATGTACAGGTAAACTCCAGGTATACCTGTACAGGTAAACTCCAGGTATACCTGTACAGGTAAACTCCAGGTATACATGTACAGGTAAACTCCAGGTATACCTGTACAGGTAAACTCCAGGTATACATGTACAGGTAAACTCCAGGTATACCTGTACAGGTAAACTCCAGGTATACCTGTACAGGTAAACTCCATGTATACATGTACAGGTAAACTCCAGGTATACCTGTACAGGTAAACTCCAGGTATACATGTACAGGTAAACTCCAGGTATACCTATACAGGTAAACTCCAGGTATACCTGTACAGGTAAACTCCAGGTATACATGTACAGGTAAACTCCAGGTATACATGTACAGGTAAACTCCAGGTATACCTGTACAGGTAAACTCCAGGTATACCTGTACAGGTAAACTCCAGGTATACATGTACAGGTAAACTCCAGGTATACCTGTACAGGTAAACTCCAGGTATACATGTACAGGTAAACTCCAGGTATACCTGTACAGGTAAACTCCAGGTATACCTGTACAGGTAAACTCCAGGTATACATGTACAGGTAAACTCCAGGTATACCTGTACAGGTAAACTCCAGGTATACATGTACAGGTAAACTCCAGGTATACCTGTACAGGTAAACTCCAGGTATACCTGTACAGGTAAACTCCAGGTATACATGTACAGGTAAACTCCAGGTATACCTGTACATGTAAACTCCAGGTATACCTGTACAGGTAAACTCCAGGTATACATGTACAGGTAAACTCCAGGTATACCTATACAGGTAAACTCCAGGTATACCTGTACAGGTAAACTCCAGGTATACATGTACAGGTAAACTCCAGGTATACCTGTACAGGTAAACTCCAGGTATACCTGTACAGGTAAACTCCAGGTATACATGTACAGGTAAACTCCAGGTATACCTGTACAGGTAAACTCCAGGTATACATGTACAGGTAAACTCCAGGTATACCTGTACAGGTAAACTCCAGGTATACCTGTACAGGTAAACTCCAGGTATACATGTACAGGTAAACTCCAGGTATACCTGTACATGTAAACTCCAGGTATACCTGTACAGGTAAACTCCAGGTATACATGTACAGGTAAACTCCAGGTATACCTATACAGGTAAACTCCAGGTATACCTGTACAGGTAAACTCCAGGTATACATGTACAGGTAAACTCCAGGTATACCTGTACAGGTAAACTCCAGGTATACCTGTACAGGTAAACTCCAGGTATACATGTACAGGTAAACTCCAGGTATACCTGTACAGGTAAACTCCAGGTATACATGTACAGGTAAACTCCAGGTATACCTGTACAGGTAAACTCCAGGTATACCTGTACAGGTAAACTCCAGGTATACATGTACAGGTAAACTCCAGGTATACCTGTACATGTAAACTCCAGGTATACCTGTACAGGTAAACTCCAGGTATACATGTACAGGTAAACTCCAGGTATACCTATACAGGTAAACTCCAGGTATACCTGTACAGGTAAACTCCAGGTATACATGTACAGGTAAACTCCAGGTATACCTGTACAGGTAAACTCCAGGTATACCTATACAGGTAAACTCCAGGTATACCTGTACAGGTAAACTCCAGGTATACCTGTACAGGTAAACTCCAGGTATACATGTACAGGTAAACTCCAGGTATACCTGTACAGGTAAACTCCAGGTATACATGTACAGGTAAACTCCAGGTATACCTGTACAGGTAAACTCCAGGTATACCTGTACAGGTAAACTCCAGGTATACATGTACAGGTAAACTCCAGGTATACCTGTACAGGTAAACTCCAGGTATACATGTACAGGTAAACTCCAGGTATACCTGTACAGGTAAACTCCAGGTATACCTGTACAGGTAAACTCCAGGTATACATGTACAGGTAAACTCCAGGTATACCTGTACATGTAAACTCCAGGTATACCTGTACAGGTAAACTCCAGGTATACATGTACAGGTAAACTCCAGGTATACCTATACAGGTAAACTCCAGGTATACCTGTACAGGTAAACTCCAGGTATACATGTACAGGTAAACTCCAGGTATACCTGTACAGGTAAACTCCAGGTATACCTGTACAGGTAAACTCCAGGTATACATGTACAGGTAAACTCCAGGTATACCTGTACAGGTAAACTCCAGGTATACATGTACAGGTAAACTCCAGGTATACCTGTACAGGTAAACTCCAGGTATACCTGTACAGGTAAACTCCAGGTATACATGTACAGGTAAACTCCAGGTATACCTGTACATGTAAACTCCAGGTATACCTGTACAGGTAAACTCCAGGTATACATGTACAGGTAAACTCCAGGTATACCTATACAGGTAAACTCCAGGTATACCTGTACAGGTAAACTCCAGGTATACATGTACAGGTAAACTCCAGGTATACCTGTACAGGTAAACTCCAGGTATACCTGTACAGGTAAACTCCAGGTATACATGTACAGGTAAACTCCAGGTATACCTGTACAGGTAAACTCCAGGTATACATGTACAGGTAAACTCCAGGTATACCTGTACAGGTAAACTCCAGGTATACCTGTACAGGTAAACTCCAGGTATACATGTACAGGTAAACTCCAGGTATACCTGTACATGTAAACTCCAGGTATACCTGTACAGGTAAACTCCAGGTATACATGTACAGGTAAACTCCAGGTATACCTATACAGGTAAACTCCAGGTATACCTGTACAGGTAAACTCCAGGTATACATGTACAGGTAAACTCCAGGTATACCTGTACAGGTAAACTCCAGGTATACCTATACAGGTAAACTCCAGGTATACCTGTACAGGTAAACTCCAGGTATACATGTACAGGTAAACTCCAGGTATACCTGTACAGGTAAACTCCAGGTATACCTGTACAGGTAAACTCCAGGTATACATGTACAGGTAAACTCCAGGTATACCTGTACAGGTAAACTCCAGGTATACCTATACAGGTAAACTCCAGGTATACCTATACAGGTAAACTCCAGGTATACCTGTACAGGTAAACTCCAGGTATACCTGTACAGGTAAACTCCAGGTATACCTGTACAGGTAAACTCCAGGTATACCTGTACAGGTAAACTCCAGGTATACCTGTACAGGTAAACTCCAGGTATACATGTACAGGTAAACTCCAGGTATACCTGTACAGGTAAACTCCAGGTATACATGTACAGGTAAACTCCAGGTATACCTGTACAGGTAAACTCCAGGTATACATGTACAGGTAAACTCCAGGTATACCTGTACAGGTAAACTCCAGGTATACCTGTACAGGTAAACTCCAGGTATACCTATACAGGTAAACTCCAGGTATACATGTACAGGTAAACTCCAGGTATACCTGTACAGGTAAACTCCAGGTATACATGTACAGGTAAACTCCAGGTATACCTGTACAGGTAAACTCCAGGTATACATGTACAGGTAAACTCCAGGTATACCTGTACAGGTAAACTCCAGGTATACCTGTACAGGTAAACTCCAGGTATACCTGTACAGGTAAACTCCAGGTATACATGTACAGGTAAACTCCAGGTATACCTGTACAGGTAAACTCCAGGTATACCTGTACAGGTAAACTCCAGGTATACCTATACAGGTAAACTCCAGGTATACATGTACAGGTAAACTCCAGGTATACATGTACAGGTAAACTCCAGGTATACCTATACAGGTAAACTCCAGGTATACCTGTACAGGTAAACTCCAGGTATACCTATACAGGTAAACTCCAGGTATACATGTACAGGTAAACTCCAGGTATACATGTACAGGTAAACTCCAGGTATACCTGTACAGGTAAACTCCAGGTATACCTGTACAGGTAAACTCCAGGTATACCTGTACAGGTAAACTCCAGGTATACATGTACAGGTAAACTCCAGGTATACCTGTACAGGTAAACTCCAGGTATACCTATACAGGTAAACTCCAGGTATACATGTACAGGTAAACTCCAGGTATACATGTACAGGTAAACTCCAGGTATACCTGTACAGGTAAACTCCAGGTATACCTGTACAGGTAAACTCCAGGTATACCTGTACAGGTAAACTCCAGGTATACATGTACAGGTAAACTCCAGGTATACCTGTACAGGTAAACTCCAGGTATACCTGTACATGTAAACTCCAGGTATACCTATACAGGTAAACTCCAGGTATACCTATACAGGTAAACTCCAGGTATACATGTACAGGTAAACTCCAGGTATACCTGTACAGGTAAACTCCAGGTATACCTGTACATGTAAACTCCAGGTATACCTATACAGGTAAACTCCAGGTATACCTGTACAGGTAAACTCCAGGTATACCTGTACAGGTAAACTCCAGGTATACCTGTACAGGTAAACTCCAGGTATACCTGTACAGGTAAACTCCAGGTATACCTGTACAGGAACATTTTGGGGGATTGTAAATGTAAACATTTGTTTTACAAGGCCTAAATTTTTTTACAAGGCCTAAATTTTTTTTTTACAAAGCTTAATTTTGTTTTACAAGGCCTAAATTTGTTTTACAAGGCCTAAATTTTTTTTACATGGTCTAAGTTTTTTTTTACGAGGCCTAAGTTCTGTTTCACAAGGCCTAAGTTCTGTTTTACAAGGCCTAAGTTCTGTTTCACAAGGCCTAAGTTCTGTTTTACAAGGCCTAAGTTCTGTTTTACAAGGCCTAAGTTCTGTTTTACAAGGCCTAAGTTCTGTTTCACAAGGCCTAAGTTCTGTTTCACAAGGCCTAAGTTCTGTTTTACAAGGCCTAAGTTCTGTTTTACAAGGCCTAAGTTCTGTTTCACAAGGCCTAAGTTCTGTTTTACAAGGCCTAAGTTCTGTTTCACAAGGCCTAAGTTCTGTTTTACAAGGCCTAAGTTCTGTTTCGCAAGGCCTAAGTTCTGTTTCACAAGGCCTAAGTTCTGTTTTACAAGGCCTAAGTTCTGTTTTACAAGGCCTAAGTTCTATTTTACAAGGCCTAAGTTCTGTTTTACAAGGCCTAAGTTCTGTTTCGCAAGGCCTAAGTTCTGTTTCACAAGGCCTAAGTTCTGTTTTACAAGGCCTAAGTTCTGTTTCACAAGGCCTAAGTTCTGTTTCACAAGGCCTAAGTTGTTTTACAAGGCCTAAGTTCTGTTTTACAAGGCCTAAGTTTACACTGATGTGGTTTCCTGTGAGGCTGACGGAGGGGGGGGAGGTTTGATTTACGTAGGCCTACCGTCCCCTTCGATCGAACCCGAGTGCCACCCATGTGCTGTCTGATCACCATGGGTTTAGCGCTTCATAATAATTATAATCATATTAGTAACAATGTAATAATTATAATAATAATAATTATAATAATGATTATAATAATAATAATAATTGCAATAATAAGAATAACAATGGTTTTACAAAGGGACGTTCCTGCCTTACGAATTTATTAACTTTTTTCACTAAGGTATTTGAGGAGGTAGATCATGGTAACGAATATGATATTGTGTATATGGACTTCAGTAAGGCTTTTGACAGGGTCCCACATCAGAGACTATTGAGGAAAATTAAAGCACATGGAATAGGAGGAGAAATTTTTTCCTGGATAGAGGCATAGTTGACAAATAGGCAGCAGAGAGTTTGCATAAATGGGGAGAAATCAGAGTGGGGAAGCGTCACGAGCGGTGTTCCACAGGGGTCAGTGTTGGGCCCCCTGTTGTTCCAC